>NC_056726.1:1944592627-1944735127 GCF_019279795.1 Protopterus annectens
CAACTACCCTACCATTAACTGGGAAAACTACTCATGTACCAACTCTTGTGCTCAACATTTTCTGGAATTCATAAATTCCAATGCCTTGGATCAACTTAGCCACACCCCCACCAGGGGCATCAATATCCTAGACCTGGTTATTACCAACATGGGCAACCGGTGCTCCACACCAGAGGTCAATTCCTCGTTGGTCAGAGCCGACCACAAGCTAATCAACCTAGACATCCACATCCATCCCCCACCCCCCATTAGGGAAACCACAGTAAAAAATTTCTCCAAAGCCAACTTCACGCTTCTTAAGACAGAAGTGGCAAACTTCACGACACCCAAGCTGACGGACAATAGAGGTATGACTGCTGAATCCTACACAAATGCACTTTATAAGCACTTGCACAAGTTCATGGATTATGCAATCCCAAACAGAACCAAGATGCTATCCTCCAAAAAAAGGAAGCCAATCTGGTGGTCCCCTGCCATGAACAAACTCTACAACAGAAGAAAGAGTAAAATCCCATGACTGGAGAAACTCCCTGCTCAGCCTCAGTAAGATGCTGAGATCCCTCATAAAATCCTCCAAAGCTAGTTATGAAAACAAAATCACCACTGACTCTAAAGACAGCCACAAAGCATTATATAGCTATGTCAAGAATCTCAATGGCAACACTCAGATTTGCTCTGAGTTACAGCACAATGGCACTAAATATATGGAACCAACTGATATTGCCAACATCCTGGCAGATAGGTTCAGTGCTAACTTTACCCCCCTGTCATCCTCTAAAGGGCCCATCTCTATACCAGAAGAATGCAAAGTTCCTGTAATCATGGCTGCACAGGTAAAAAACACACTATCCAAAGCCAAGAACACAGCATCCATGGGACCTGACAACATCTCAGGCTGTGTTCTACATGAACTACAGAACGAACTGGCACCCCACCTAAGTACCATGTTCAATCATAGCCTCACCTCAGGCTATCTGCCCACTGAATGGCACACAGCGACAGTTATCCCACTCCACAAAGGGGGAGCCACCACAGACCCTGGAAACTACTGCCCCATTAGCCTAACGAGCCTGGTCTGCAAGGCTATGAAACGTATCATCATGGAACTTATAAACAATGACATTGATAATCTCCAAACTCAGGACCCCATCCAGTTCAGGTTTGTAAAAGGCAGATCATGTCTCCTAAACCTGATGGACTTCTTTGAAGCAGTCAGCAAAGCCGTAGATGAGGGTAAGGTGGTTCACACAGCCTACCTAGATCTCGCCAAGGCTTTTGACACCATCCCCCACTCTGGAATTATAGATAAACTCACTAAACTAGGTATAAATCCCTATGTCACAAGATGGGTTTCCAACTGGCTCACTGACAGAATCCACACTGTGAAAGTAGCAGACTCCAAATCCAACGTCAGACCAGTGACAAGTGGAGTACCACAGGGTCAGTCCTGGGTCCTCTCCTGTTTGGTATCTACTTCTCTGAAGTATAGGCTAACATAGAAGGTCTTTGGCTAATGAAGTTTGCAGATGACTGCAAAATAGGAGCCATAATCAAAACCCCAAAAGATGTGGACATCCTACAAAAGGGCCTCGCTGGCACAGATGCCTGGTGTCAAAGCCATGGCCTCAAGCTCAATGCCAAAAAGTGCATTGTCATCCCTTTTGGTAAAAAGTTTGTACCTATGAACTACCACATAGGTGGCAGTCTACTTAACACCGAAAGTGTGATAAGAGACCTTGGGACACAGGTGGACAGTAGTCTCTACTTTGATAATCACATCGCCACAGTAATCAGGAAATCCTTCTATGTGGCACACCTCATCACAAAAGGTTTCTCATCCAGGAAAAAAGAGGTAATTGTTCCCCTCTACTCGTCACTCATTAGACCCATTATAGAGTACAATGCCCCTTTTGGTATGTACCTCACAAGACATCTACAACAACTGGAAAGGCCACAGAAATACCTCACAAAGAGGATTACCGGCCTCAAACAGATGCCCTACGCAGACCATCTCAAAAAACTGCAGCTTTACTCCGTTGCATATCACCTACTCAGAGGCGATCTCTGCCTAACACATAAAGCTATGTCAAACCCAGAGCTTTTAGACATGCTCCACTTAAAGAAATCCCAATCCTATGAGCTACATGCTCTAGGGGCCTAAACCTTGTCACCACAATAAACAGAACATGCTGGAGGGATAGATTCCTGTCCGAGAGACTTCCCATACTCTGGAACAAACTACCTATCTATAACAAACAAAACTCCTCATTAGCACTCTTCAAGAAAAATCTTGATGATTGGATGGGAGATAGGAAATTCACCCCGGGGATCACTTCTGTGGCTCTGCTCGACAGTGGCACAGGAAAATAATTTCCTTGGGTGACGAAAGCCAGGGTATCTTTTGGCTAGGCTTATATAGGCCCTAGGGTCAATAGTCTAGTACCTACCTATGAACCTATGAACCCACTGCTACTCACAACAGCAGTCCATGTCTTGAAGGTGTCTGAACTGGAGGCTGAGCAGGAGGAGCATGTGAACCCTGTGAATGTGTACTAGGTGCCTCAAGGTGATGTTCATAGGTTCATAGATTATTACTAGGCTAACTGCCCTTGCAAGACATTTTTTAAGCCTAGCCAATTACCCTTGTGAGACTCAAACCCTGCACCTTGTGTTTGTAAGGCAAACACCTTAACCATTAGGCCACCCTCCCAACCCTGTAGCACATCCCACATGTGTCTGTGGAGCCCGTTATGGAACAGACCCTGGACCTGACCTCAGGGGACAAGATCATGTCTGTGTGTGCCCTCAGGAGGGGACAACATCCCCTGAGTTGATTCCACCTGAAGTTATTGCTGGACCAATACGTGAAGAGGCCCCAGGGTGGGTCCCACATGTGATGTGGCCTGGTAATATGGGCAGATGATTTTGGAGAGGTGGTTCTGCTGGCCAATAGTACATAAACATGCTATTGTGTCACTGTTATAGAACATATGTGGTTAGTAATAGTCTACAAAATCCTGGAACATGTCCAACAGCATGTATAAATATCCCCAATAACACAGAATGTCAGATGTGCAGTAATCACGTAGCAAGCATATCACAGGCATATATGGAACCATAGTGGCCCTGACAATGGCATGCAGGTGAATAGTCTGTAACAGACCAGCAATGATAGTGTCCACACAGGGAACATGGCTACAAACACATTGCACATAGCAAGCATACCACAGGCATATATGGAAACATAGTGGCCCTGATAAAGGCATGCAGGTGAATAGTCTGTAACAGGCCAGCAATGATAATGTCCACACAGGGAACATGGCTGCAAACACATTGCACAAAGTGTGGTACAATACAATATCTGTCCCACTGGTAGGTAAGCTGTAGCCATACCTACTGAGTTGTGTGCACAGTTTGTTGTTGCTGATATGGTGGGGGGTGACAGTGATGTGTATTAAGAACTGTGGTAACCTTTCTGCATGACTTGCTCATACCTGTTTCTATCTTTATGTCTTTCAGGCAAGATGTCACATGGAAGGCTTCTGACTTACTCAGCTGCTGAGAATGACATTGTGGTAAACCACCTAATCCAGCACTACCCTGTCTTGTTTGGCCAGGCTGCCCATGAGCAGCAGGAGTGGACCGCCCTGTGGAACAACCTAGTCCACAGGGTCAATGATGTTGGACTGCACAAACACAGTTATGAGCAGGTCCGGCATCATTGTTCTGACCTGCTTCTCAATGCCCATCGGTGTGCTGCTGCAGTCCGGGGGGATCACTTTGCAACAGGGGGGCCACACCATCCATCCCCCCGACTTGGTTGGAGGAGCTCCTAGCCAGCCTCATGGCACCTGCCTGTCTGCATAGCCAACAACTGGCGGACACCATTGTGGAGGTGGGTGCTACCCACACACTAGCTGAGGAGCATGCAGATAAGGCCACAGGGCACATCAGTAGACTACTGTTGTGTATACATCCACATCTGTACAGGTAGATCATGCATATTTGACATGTCATAGATATAGTTTGTTGCTGCATAGTAGTGATAAACAGATGTGCATATGTGGTAGTATTGTGGACATGTACTGTTGATGTATTGTAATGCTGCACCCATCCTGTAGTAATGCCACAGATGTGGCCACTGACTTTGCATCTCTCACCCTCTTATGTAGGTCCCTCCGTTATACCATCAAAGCAGCAGCCTGTAGCTGGTGAGTATGGTTTATGTTGATGCTTGCCAGTACACCAGGCATGTAATGGCTATGGTATATTCCATGCACACATCTAACACACCTACCCAGAATGCAGGCTATACATGTGCACGTATTGTTGCTGTTAAATGCATGGCATCACAGTGGTGACCATGATGGGGTATTGGAAAGGTACGTCAGACACCTGCAAGATAATTAATATTTGGTCATTATGGAATGTGTCCACAAGGAGTAACATAATGGTGGGAAACATGGCCTACAGTAGGGACATGTTTGAAATATCACCCGTATACAGTGCAACACCAGTGTATATACCAGTAGGACAATGGCAATTGTTGCAGAGTCACACTATGGCATAACGTATTACTGTGGTCCACATTATAAGCTGGGACTAGGCTGCAACATGTGGTGTTCAGTGTATGGGACACTGCAAACTGACACACATGTGTAGGCCTTAGTTGTCAAGCATCTGCAAAAAGGCTGAAGGTGGGGAGGTGTCAGAATGATGCACCAGTGCACTGCAGCAGGGATCCTAAGGATGCTAAAAATGGCTGTATCTGCACATAGTCAGGTTCAGGAACTGTGGCAGATGTACCCTACCCCCACAGCAATAGTGACAGCAGTGTGTGAACACCAAGGGATGTACACATGAGTAGACCTAGCAATCATGCAGATTAGGGGGACATGTGTAGGGCAGAATGAACATACACTGGCAAATGCAGATGGCCCATGCTAGTATACTCCTGCCAGGAGTAGTGACTGCTGTAGCACACATAACAATAGGTGCAATAAACTGTCATAATAAGGGTGTGCACACATATGCACACATAGAGTGTATGCATCACAGTCAGCATCCGCACACCTAACACATTCCGTAGACACTGCATGTGAAAGTACAGGACATATGTCACATATCAGCTCATATACTGTTAATATATGTGGTGATGTGGTCCCGTGGCAGATCAAGGAATGGTGCATCATATCAATATGGGTGTGTACACTCCCCATAGCCATGGTATGCTCTGACGGTTATCAGTGTAACAGTACTGGATTGGTCATACATGGTCCGCTGATGTTGAGAGCTGTAAATCAGACATCAGGCATTCACAAATGACATCTGTCCACATATCATCCCAGGTATGTGTTGCTGAAAAACATAGACGCTCTGATTATTAAAGCTGACATAACTGACACAGGACTACAGATTCAGCAATGGGTTGTACAACTGTGAGGTGTGGTGCACAGTACATGGCAGGATGCAGAACAGCTGTACAGGAATACTGTGTACATGGGTGCAGTGGTATCCAGGAGAAGGGGCATCACCTACTAACACAGCCCATGCATCACACACATGTATACTGTTGCTAGCATGGATTGACTATAGCCGCACTGCATGCTGTTGTGTACTATATGTTATGCATGTTGACAGATGGGTAATAGAAGGACTGTGTGTACTATCATTGTGCAACCTCACCTGTATATGTGTGTATGTGCATCCTGGTGGGTGATTAGTTTGTCTGTAGGGTGACTCTGGTGAAGTGGAGGGAGGTTGATGCATGTAGGATGCATGTGTGCATGTGTATGTGTTTGTGTGGCTGTCCATGTATGCACATGTGTGACTGTGTGGTTGTTCATACAGCAGTACCTCCCTTTGGGATCATGCAGTACATGGATATGGACTGCTACATGATACACTAGGAATACTTGTCATGTATGTAATCACAGGACAGCTGATATACACAGGGTGAACACTGAATGACAGCGGTGAGGCCATGTAAAACCACTCCACTCAGGTCAGGGAGGTAATGGAGTAACAGGTCTTGTGTTGTGAGCACTTGTCTAGGCATTTAGAGGAATGATACGTTAATGAGTGGTATCAATGAGTGTATGTTACCAAGTGTGATGCAGGATGGAGAACGCATGGGAATATATGTGGGACTGTCTGTAAAGTCATGGACAGGTAGGTATTATAGTGGTGTGTGTGTGTGTGTGTGTGTGTGTGTGTGTGTGTGTGTGTGTGTGTGTGTGTGTGTGTGTGTGTGTGTGTGTGTGTACTGTTATGCAATTCTGTACAGGTCTTAAAGTGCATTTATTGTTTTCCCCCACAGGTGGTGAGGTGGGTCAATGTCCCTACTGCATGCAATCAGATGTTGGTGTCCATACAGACACCGAAGATGATGATAGTACTGTTGAGGCACAGGTGGGATTGTCAGGGGCTGAAACAGTGCCATCATTTGACATCCCCCTTTTAGCCACCCCAACCCTGCACACAGTTTCAGTGCCTATACATACCCCCATCACCAGTGGCCATAGCGGAGGGACAGCTGACATTTAATGGCAGTGCACAGGAGAGTGTGGTAACCATGCCTACTTTGTCTGATCGCAGCAGGCATAGCTGGATGTCCAGCAGGGCACCACATAGGCAGATGTCCCAGTGTGCTCGTGGTAGGGCCACTGGTCATCATGTCCCTAGCAGACGCGACCCAACTGGTACCAGCAGGCACATGTTTCAGGCTATCATGGTGGTGCAGGCACGTATGGAATGTTACAAAAGACAGGGCCTGAGGCTGCAGAGGGCTGCTCTTACATCTGGAAGCGACAACGTCCGTGAACTGTCTGGTGCCATCTGTGCATATACTGAGCTCATGGATAGATGGTCTGGTGAGATGATGGCCCTCATCGACCATGGCTAGTCTGTACTTAAATGTGTGGTGGGAGTGTGGCAATGGCCGCATGGATGTAGGCTAGCAATGCCAACAGCTGGCAGTCAACATGGACATGCTAGGACACCAAGGGGCTCCTATAGTGGCAGTACCAGCCCTGGCACTGTGGGGTGGGCGCTGTCCACACCACACCACAACAGGCCATGAGCACATGGTCCTTGTCAGTCCCAGGAGGGCCTGGTTCCAGCAGACATCTGTCATCATCAGGGGAGAGTAGCACATCGAGGCCTGTACCTCGATGTGCCCATGGAACCCCTGGCAGTCACAGTCCATGTGTCTGTGGCCAGAGGCAGTGAACTGCACACCCTGCCAGGTATGGTCTGCAGCTGTCCATAAACACCTGTGTTGGGCAGCCACATGGCAGAACTGTGTGCATGCATACCCACACACTATACGAACACACCTAGGGCAACCCCATACCTACACACACCACATCACCATGCCCAGTTCACCTCATTACACCCCTCACCCACACACATGGTGTCAAATGTATGGCCCACTTCGGCCGCTGGTAAACCAACAACATACCCTGTGCATATGATGATAACTGTGCCACATCCCTGTCACCCATACCATCGATGCAGGGACAGGCTAATATCGTTTTGATGCACACAGTGACTGTACTACAGTGTACTAAATTACTGCAGTGTAACATGTTGTCAGGAGTAAAGTGTAATGCATATATGTCAGGTAGTGTAGCCATCCAGCAATGATGCATTATAGCTGTTAGTAACACTGGTTGATTCTGGTCTCTATAATGTTATCCATTTGTGTTGTGGGTGTACATGTGTCAGCACGAGGATGGTCTGCAGTCATATTCCACAATGGGGTATGACACTGTGTTGACACCATGGTTGTGACATATCTGGGGTACAGTTGAACACGTCACAGGTTTGTATTACAGTTATTGCCTGTGCCACATGGACAGGTGACCCACTGGGACATGTATAATCTGCAACCTGATGTAGACCCATCCACAAACATACACACTCTTACTTGGCAACACTGGGACTAGACCCCTACCTAGGTATGTAGTGATACTGAAGTGTGTGGCTTTCATTGCACACACCACACAGCGTTTAGGGTGAGGTGTGTTCCAGGTTACATGTTACATGCAGAACATCCCCAGACATGTACAGTATGCTAATAGGGGATGTAATGGGTGTATATGGACAATACATAGTGTGACATACCTTCATATATACATTAACAGACACATAACAAGCAGACAAATGTCCAAGAGACCTGGGCCTATTGCTGCTCACTAACTTGACTGTGTGTCCAATGTGTTACAGGTAGGCTGCACACAGCACATGCATAACTGGCCTGGATTGTTGTATCAGTTACCTGTATGGTTAATGGCGACAGTGATTACCATAAAGTGGTATATGGGACATATACAGGGTGTACCTTGGTGTAATGACAGTGTACACAGCACCCACATCCCCCAGCTGATATTGTACTCCCTGAAATCTATGATGACACTCTGATATACCCACCATCACACATTGCCCACAACTGCGATACAACCCAATGTATATCCCAACAGTGGTACTACAGGGATAAGCATCTAATGCACATGCCACAGGCATAGTAGGGTGTTGCATTGTCATGCCTCACCTATGGGTAGCAATAACACTATCAGTACTACTGTGTGTGGTATTATAATAGGAATATGTGGCCTCGGAATGCTGTATCCTACAGATATACGGACATGCACACATACACACACTTGTCAGAACTCAATGGGTATCCTGTGCCTAACAACCCATTTCTAGAATACTGTTGTGCTGGTACTGCAAGGCTTGTGTAGCCAGTATGGAGAGGATCTTAACAGGGTACATGTAATGTCCCATACAGCAACAGCCACAACTCACTATGGCAATGGGTGTTGTGGTGGTTGTGAAGGCTCTCGTGGAATTCCCAAGTGCAGGTGTGCTAACACACAGACACTGCTATCTCAGTAATGCACATATACACATGTGTCAGTACTGGGGTGCATAGCTGCAGGTGGTCATAGCTGTATACCTAGCTACTGTCCATGGAGAGATGGGTTGTGCATGGGATGTGTGTACAGTGGTATCCTGTTACCTGCCATGTGGCAGCAGGCAATCTATTGACAGACGCTACTGTGGTGACCCTCAGGGTGATATTGACATGCATCAGCCAATCCTCCAGGTGTCTCCTGCACATGGCCACTGAGGTGATCAAGATGACATGTATGCAACATGCATTACAACACATGGTTAGTGTCTGTGATGAAGACCTGTACCCAAGCATGTTCTGTTCACTGTGGTAGTGTAGTGGAGGTACCCATGGCATGTGGTGCATACAGGGTGTTGTCTCCTATATATGCCAGTTCTTACACAGCTGGGCAGACATGTCAGTGTCAATCAAGCTTATGTTGCCTGTACATATCCCAGCTAGATACCTGCCATCTGCACATCTGTACAGGGGCTCACAGTCACCAGCTTGGCAAGTAGCTATGCAGTAGGATGAATGTGTTGACAGATAGATGTTTGGCAACAATATGTATGCCATAACTATATGTCAGAAGCCCTCACTAACATGTGCTATACAGACGGTAGTCTACAGTTACATTCCACATGTCACATCATTATCCAGTAGGGGTTATATGCTGTGACACAGCTCACATACCAGGGATACATCAAGGAGGCCACAGAGTCCAGCTATGCCTGCAGGTGTGCCTGTTGTCAGTACTACATTTAGCACTCTACTCTTGCCTGGGTAAGCACTGTCAACAGTAGTACCGCCATGATACACTACATGCCAATGTGACAGCACATACCCTGGGCTACTACCCCAATATGTAACACATTCACACAGATAACAGTGCTGTACAGGCCTCATATACGTCTGTGTCCCAGACATGACACTCACACTACTTGCTACTGTAATGACAGCACATAGGCGCATGTATTGTACATGGCATTACATACACTTACTACAGATGCCATTACCCTGCTATGTTATCAAACTGGGTGGTGTGAACTGGTTACCAGGGCTAAGCCATGCTTAACAGGTATCAACATTGCTGCAATATAACAGCTTAGCTGATGTGTGCACTGATAAGCGAAGCCTACACTGTGTAAGCGCCCACACGTTTACCCGTAGCTTAGCACCACTTAGATTTGCGCAAACCCTTGCAAACGTGCTTAAAGCTGCTCAAAACTGCCTTAACCACTCTGTATCCGACAGCCCCTGTTCTGCCCAGCAACAAAATGAACAGCCCTTGCAGGTCTTGAATCCAGGACCCTGTACACTATACTCACAACACTTAACCACTATGCCATGACCACTGTGAAGACAGCTGTTGTTTTTCCAATATATCTGTCAATACACATATTGATTAGTATTGAACAATTGCCTTTACTGCCACAATTGTGTAGTACTTGTTATTAATATGACTGTTGCATCACATATGTTGTTTTATCATAATGTACACATAGCAGATACATACGGTGAGATACATCTAGGAGGGTATACACAACCATGAGGTTTACACATGACAGGAATATGGATATATACATATAATATGTTGATATATGTCTACATGTACATACACATGTGTATTCACACATATGTCTGTATACACATCTGTATAGTGCAACATATATATGACCATATGTACATCTCTTCGTATACACACACACACACACACACACATATATATATATATATATATATATATATATATATATATATATATATATAGATATATGTATATATAGCTATATACGTATGCACATCCTATGTGTACATTACTGTCAATATATATGTAGATATCCATAAGTATATGTTCATATGTATCTTTATCTGTATATGTGTAGACATATATTGCTGTGTATATGTATATATCTGAATTTTTATATGTATATATATATATATATATATATATATATATATATATACATATACATATACATATACATATCCATCTATGTATGTCGATATGTATATGTGCATATATCTATATAGATATATGGATAATTATATATACATATATGTTCACCATATGTCCAGCACATGGAGTGGAGTCCTACCTCAGCCCCAGTAGTCCCAGCCTCTTAGTGCAAGGAGATGTCAGGTATGTATTGCAGGTATAGGTTCATAGGTTCATAAGTAGGTACTAGGCTATCTACCAGAAGGCATTTATAAGCCTAACCAGAATGTATTCACTTTTGCCGCCCACTTAGATTAGTTCCCTGTGCCTCTGTCCAGCAGAACCACTGAAGTGATCCCCGGGGTAAACTTTCTGTTTCCCATCCACTCGTCAAGGTTTCTCTTGAAGAGTGTTAGCGAGGAGCTCTGCCTAATGTAGATTGGAATCTTGTTCCAAAGCATGGGAAGTCTCTGGGACAGGAATCTATCCCTCCAACATGTCCTATTTATTGTTGTGGTGAGGTTTAGATCCCTAGAGCATGTGGCTCGAGGGGATAAGGTTTTCTTTAGGTGGTGCATGCCCATCATTTCTGGGTTGCACATGGCCTTGTATGTCAGGCAGAGATCACCTCTGAGTAGGCGGTATGCAACCAAGTACAGCTGGAGTTTCTTCAGTCAAGATGCATAGGGCATCTGTTTGAGGCCAGTGATCCTCTTGGTGAGGTACTTCTGTGGTCTTTCCAGCTGTTGCAGGTGTCTTGTAAGGTACATCCCAAATAGGACATTGTACTCTATGATAGGTCTGATGAGTGATGAGTAGAGAGGCACAATGACCTCTTTTGATCTGGATGCAAACCCTTTTGTGATTAGGTGGACCACATAGAAGGATTTTCTATCCACTTTGTAATGTGATTATCAAAGGAGCGATTACTATCTACTTGGGTCCCCAGATCCCTTATTATATTTTCCTTATTTAGGGGACTACCACCTATGTGGTAGTTTGTTGGTGCTTTGTTTTTTCCAAAGGGGATGACTATGCACTTTTTGGCATTTAGCTTGAGGCCATGATTTTGACACCAGGTATCTGTCTCAGTGAGACCCTTTTGGAGGATGTCTGTGTCAGCCAGAGAGTCAATTATAGCCCCTAGTTTGCAGTCTTCTGCAAACTTGGTCAGCCATCATTCTCCTGTGCTTGCACACACCTCTGAGAAGTATATGCTGAACAGGAGGGGTCTCAGGACTGAGCCCTGGGGAACACCACTTGTAACCGGTTTAGAGTCAGACCTAGCTCCCGCAACTCTCACCATGTGGGTTCTGTCCATGAGCCAATTGGCAACCCATCTTGTGACATAGGGGTTTATGTTCAGGCTGGTGATCTTGTCTATAATACCAGAATGAGGAATGGTGTTGAAAGCCTTTGTGAGGTCTAGGTAGGCTGTGCGTACCACCTTTCCCTTGTCTATAGCCTTGGTAACTGTCTCAAAGAAGTCCACCAGATTTAGGAGGCATGATCTGCCCTTAACAAAGATGAACTGAGTAGGGTCCAGTGTTTGGAGGTTCCCAATGTCTCTGTTAATGAGTTCTATGATGGTGCGCTCGATAGCCTATGCAGACCAAGCTAGTCAGGCTTATAGGGCGATAGTTCCCAGGGTCTGTTGTGGCTCGACCTTTGTGGAGTGGAATAACTGTTGCTGTGTGCCAATCTATGGGTACGTATGTAGACTATTGCTACTGTAATAGGGGTTGACTTCACAGACATGTTGTGTGTGGGAGGTCACATCTGCTTTTAACATGTGTGCCACTGGCTACTGACAGACATCCTAAGGACATCATAGTACAGTACCACTGCTAGCACAGTAATGATCCTGTGGAGTACAGCAGAGATATGGCCAATAAATGTGGGCAGTCTGACACACTCTGGTCAGTCAAGAGGTATACAAAAAACCCCTTAGTGCAAGACATGTGGACCAATCCTGACAATGTGGATGTTAACAGCCATGTAGATAGGAATATCACGTAAATACTGGTATACATTTGCCCCCATAGGTTATGCATTCACACACCCCAGTCTATCCTGACACATAATAACTGTTGGTACAAAGGTGACATGGCCAAATACTACCCACTAGTTAGTGACATACATCTGTACAGCATCCCACTGCTTTATCAGAAATACATGACTGTTATGGTGGCCTGGCAGCAGTACATCTGGCAAGTATCTGGACATAACATCACACTGGGTAAATACACTAAGCTGCTAGGCATGTAACAAAGCACTGTGCAGGCTACAGGCAGACTGCCACAACACTGGTCTACATTCCTTAAGGGGGAATACACATGTACCTGCATAGATAGCAGGCTCTACAGGCATGTCACAGCACAGAGTAACAGACACCTGTGTGAAAGTGCATAACCACAATCAATTTGAACACAGCCACAACCACATATGGTAAGCTAGCGTAATATTACAGTATATGGACTATCTAATCAACACCATCTTCGTATGTGCCACTCACACACTAACCCTACATATACTGGCCCACTACACAGTGTGGTCCGATCCCTGTCTGTGGTATGGAACATGTGTGTGTTTGGCCCTACAAACATGCAAGCCAATAGGGTAAAATACACTGGAGCAGCATGTAACATCAGATAGAACAGGGCCAAGAACAATGATATCTACCACAATCTGTACACAGGCCAAGTTACATATTCACAATACACACACTGTTGACAATCACCATAACCAGTACTGTACACACTACCACAGAATGCCCAGGTTATGTCCTTAAATATAACCCCTACTATACATAACGTGTAGCAGTCTGATATCTCACTGGCTTGTTATTAGATATGATGTCAATAAATAATGGTGTACAGAACATATGCACCTCTTACTGCATGACATACGTACAAAGGTTGACAGCGTTGTGGCTGGAGGCACAAACACGGGGCAAATATTGACATGTTGCTGTGATAACCTCATACATTTACAGTTGTAACAGGGTTTGTTGTGACATATGTGCTATGAGGGATATGAAGTCAGTAATTCTCATGGCTGTCACCATGTACTGACTGCAGTCCTCACACTATGCTTCTGCAGTTCTCAGATAGGTGCTCTGTGAGTAACACAAGAAACAAAAGGCACCACACACTGCCCAGTCTGCACATGACTCTACAGATGGGGGTTTCCTCAAAAACATAGCACTGTCATGACAGGTATTAAAACATGTAGGCCAGCCATATCCACACACACCCTGATAAACAGGCATTACTCCAAATGCAGAATAGCAACACTTACATTCTGTAGTTATGTCAGGCACATCCCCCTCCTGTGTGTTGGCCTGTTTCCACAGTGTATGTTTTAGAGATAAATCCCCAATCCATCTGTGATGCTGTTTGCCAAACACCAGCTCTAGGTCCTGTTCACAGTGAATGAAAAGGCCCAACACCAACATGATGTTCCTAGATATTGGAGTGTGTTTCCATGCAATTGGCTAAGGGAATGTTACCACAGGTGTTCCACATGCAATCAGCTAGAGAAGGGCTGCAATTCATGCAGAGGCCATCAGTTGATCATGACCATCACTGACAAAACACATGCTGCTGCCTAAGCAAAGTAGGTGTAGTTCTCCACATCCACCAGAGAGAGAGTGAGAGAGGCAGACATAGGCAAAGTAAGTCAGGGAGAGGGTGGGAGAGTAAAACCTAAGCATGTTTGTGTCACACACCTACCAGTACAGGGTGTCAAACCCCTGACTGACTATGTATTGCTATCACATGTCTATGCAGTTATTGCATGTGCCACATAGCTTACATGTTGAGGGGCTGTCCAAACGTATATGTGATGGTGAGTGACATCTGCAACAGTGCTATGGTAACAATACGGTAGGTGTAGTACATGTGCCCATCCACATGAACAGGTGTCAGTGTCAACAAAGCCACACTCTCTCAGGGACTCACACACACTGACACACTTGGCAGGGTCAGGAATACACTTCCTAACTAGTTAGTTTGCCACAATACAGTACTGTGCAGGTATCACATGCACCACAGGGGTTATCCGGAGGTTATATGGGCAAAGGGTATGTGAAGGTGTCTGACATCAGACAGCATGCTTCAGTATGCCAATGGGGGTTGTAGTGAGTGTGAATGTGGTCAAAAGCATCATACACCCCACACATAGACACAGGGTGCCAGTACTGACATGCATGCATGCATTGCTTCCTGGGTGTGTAGTGGTTGACTGTGCCAGAAGGCTATACAAGGCTAGGTGAAGGGTATACCTTGGCATCAGGCCACATGACAATGGTCTACAGTGTGGCTCAGGGGTGTAGTGTCTGGAATGGCCCACACAGGTGGGTATTGTATTCACCATCCAGTCACCTGGGTAACTGTTGTGTGTGGCCATTGCTGCTCAATGTTTGCCATGTATGTGTTCTTTAGTCCATGACATAGATGCTGTCTGGGATGTGCGCATGTCCCACATGCATGTACAGTGATGTGGAACTGTACCTGGGGTGTCTGGCCCATGTTGTGTACACATATTGTTATCATCAGATGTACCTGTCCTGGCCTCATGTGCTGGGAACAGATAATGGACAGCAGGTTGACCCTGCACCTACAATGATAGCATGTTACAAGTATTCCCTGATGTCAGTGGCATCTGTCCATACAGGACATGTGTATAAGTCATGGTAGGGCCTTTGTGGGTCACATTTGATGGCACCACAGGTGTTGCAGGCGTCGAGTGAGAAGCATAGTGAAGGCACACTGTCTGCATGTACGTGTGCATTTTACTGATGGACAGGGTGCTATGCCCTCTGTAGTCCACTGCAATCAAACCATGGTTACTATCTGTGGGCAATATGCAGGGTACTACCAACATAGGAGTTATTGCCTAGGCAAGTGTGTTTGTGTATGAGACATGGGTTGAGAGTGTTCTCTGTGTAATACAAGGGTTGCTAACTTTGTTCACCAGGCCTTGATGCCACATGTATGGGTATTGATTGCCACCCCAGCCTCTCAGCTATTTCACATCTGTTATCCTTGTAAGGTAGACATTGTGACATATAATAGGGCCACCATATAAGAAATTTGCAAAATCCACTCCACAATGAGTCCAGTTGTTGCATATTCACAGCCACCTCCACACAGGATATGAATGGCAAACACAGACACACACCTGCCATGTCTGGGATTAGAACTCCTACCTAACTAGTTTATTACACTACAGCATTATGCAGTTATAGAATGCATCACAGAGATTACTGGAGTACTCCTTCCCCAAAGGTGTATTTCGCAGTGACTGACATCAGCAGGCTTACCAAAGTAGGGCATTTGAATTGTAGTGAGTGTGACTAGCCTAAAAAGCATTGCTCCTTACACACGCGCACACACACACACACACACACACACACACACACACACACACACACACACATATACAAACTTGCCATGTGTGGGAATAGAACCCCTACCAATGTACTATTTCACACTACAGCATTACGCTGGTATAGGACTCACCACAGAGATTATTGGGCTACTTCTTTCCCAAAGGTGTATTTCACAGTGAATGACATCAGCAGGCTTGCCAAAATAGGGCATTTGATTTGTAGTGAGTGTGACTAGCCTAAAAAGCATTGCTCCCTACACAGAAACACCCACACTTGCCATGTGTGGGAATAGAACCCCAACCAAAGTACTATATCACACTACAGCATTACGCTGTTATAGGACGCAGCACAGAGATTACTGGGCTACTTCTTTTCCAAAGGTGTATTTCACCGTGAATGACATCAGCAGGCTTGCCAAAGTAAGGCACTTGATTTATAGTGAGTGTGACTAGCCTAAAAAGCATTTCTCCCTGCACAGACAAAGAAACACACACACAAACAGTCACACTTGCCATGTTTGCGAATAGAACCCCTACCAAAGTAGTATATCACACTACAGCATTACGTTGTCATAGGATGCACCACAGAGATTACTGGGCTACACCTTTCCCAAAGGTGTATTTCACAGTGAATGACATCAGCAACCTTGCCAAATTAGGGCATTTGAATTGTAGTGAATGTGACTAGCCTAAAAAGCATTGTCCCCTACACAGACAGGGGCACACACACACACACACACACACACACACACACAGTTGCCATGTCTGAGATTAGAACTCCTACCTAACTAGTTTATCACACATTACACAGTTATAGGACAATTCATGGAGATTACTAGACTGCACCTTTCCCAAAGGTGTATTTCACAGTGAATGACATCAGCAGCCTTGCTAAAGTAGGCCGTTTAAATTGTAGTGAGTGTGACTAGCCTAAAAAGCATTGCACCCTGCACAGACAGAGGCACACACACCATTGCCATGTCTGAGATTAGAGCTCCTACCTAACTAGTTTATCACACTACAGCATTACACAGTTATAGGACACGCCATGGAGATTACTAGACTACACCTTTCCCAAAGGTGCATTTCAAAGTGGATGACATCAGCAGACTTGTCATAGTAGGGCTATGGGGAGGGCAGTGTGTGTGTGCATGGGTCATAACCCATTCATCTAGAAATTGACACACCACAAGCAGACGCACGCAGGTATATATTCCACAGGTACATGTATACAACTGCTAGATGACTACTTCCTTGTACAGTCATGTTGCACAGCTAGCACTTGCATCACAGAGTCTGTAATGCTGATGGATACCAGTGGCTAATTTTTACAGTGAGTGACATTTATACATCATGTGGTTGTAGCCATTTGGCTGTGTGCTGAGTGGGACAGGCCTCATGATGGAAGGATCTTTGCAACTGTCACTCTTCCACACATCTATATATGTCTACCTTTGGCTTATTATAGTGTGTTGTCCTTGGATATATGTCTGTATTCCTATCCAATGTGTGTGCAAAGCATGACTGGTGCATACTGAGGAGTGTATGCACTAATATCTGCAACTGTCATATATGTATGGTCCACTGTTGTTTGCAGACATGGGCTTCATTTGTTTAAGTGTGTGAGCATGCCCAGTATGACCTTTCAGTATGTTGTTGCCTGACATTGCCTTCACTTCTCTAAGTATGTGAACATGCCCAGTATGCCCTTCTGTACTGAATGTGTGGATCCATTCCAGGTAGTTTGTACTCCAGTGCAGATCTTTGTGTTGTACACCTACAGGTAGCAACCTGTTTCTGCAGGCTATCTGTAGATCATTTGGCAATATGGGGTCAAACTGTGCAAGGCATAGTGTGTGCTATAGATGACTGTGTCTGTGCTGCTTTTGCTACATGGGACTGGTGTTAGCAGAGACATTCAGACATGCCTTCCATTATACACTGTGATGTTTTATGTCCTCAAGTACTGTCAGGTGGACATTCTTGCTCACAGTGATGTCCTGGGGAACAAGGGTGAATGCAGCTGTGTCCAGTATTGTGAGAAAATGCCTACATATTCATGGAAAGTTATGCCATTCTGGAGGGGGAGCTGCAGATACTTGCTGCTGGGTCTCTGTATCCAATTCAGCACCTTGGTACAGTGCTGGCAGAGAATCCCATCCCATACTTGTACATCCATCGACATGACAGTATGGCCTTATCTTGCTGTTGCAATACCTCACAGCTGTACAGATTCACACAGATTACCCAGAGGCAGGGGTCATAAGTCAGAACATTACCCCTATTGTGGTGTACGGGCAGGTTTGTAGCCACCCATTTATGTGTTTGCAGTCAAGGATAATATGTGCACACGGTTGTGTGTCGGACCTTGCACATTCCATGCTGCTCATGCTCCCACCCCCTCCTCTATTATTCTATCCTTTTCCATACATTATGCATACATTATCTGATACTTTCCCTAAGGTTATCACCTTAGTCTTATAAAGACAAAATTATCAGTTTCAACAATTGGCTTAAGTATTGGTGTCATTCAAAGGGGATCCAGTATCTGTCTGCCTGGGATGACATGCTCGACAAGCCACGTTGCTTCACAAGGGATGGCTTGCACCTGTCACCCCTGGGCTTTCGGATATTGGCAAAGGCTCTTGCCACCCCCATAGTGCCTTTTTTAGGCAAGGCTCAAAAGACAAACCCACCTCCTTAGACAACACAAGTAGAAAGAAACTAAGGGTAATGCTGCTCAATGCCAAAAGTCTAGACCTCAAGATGCACACTCTCAAAGCCCTCCTCAGTATGGAGAACATTGATGTCTGTGCAGTGACAAAAACCTGGTTCAAGGCTCCGGAGAGCACCCCAGCACTACCAGGTTATACCTCATATCATGCTTTTCGGCCCCAAAACTCAGACCAAACCACAAAAGGAGGGGGAGTATCCATATTCATCAAGGACACCCACACCTCCAGGTTAGTGGCATTGCATGAAGCATTGCAGACCATCCATGTGCAACTAACACTGGGTAAAACTGCCTTTCAGTTTGTAGCATGCTACAGACCACCCTCTCAAACTCAGGAACCCCACTCGGCCTTCCTGAAGACACTGGAGAATATGAAGGTCTCTCCAAACACCATCATATTGGGGGACTTCAACTATCCAAACATAGACTGGGAGCATTACTCAAGCCCCAACACTCTAGCCCAGAGGTTCTTAGAATTCATAAACTCAAATGCTATGGAACAATTGGTCACCACTCCCACAAGAGGGGAAAACATACTAGATCTGATCATCACCAACATGGGAACACAATGTTCCATACCAGAAGTATACCCCTCATTGGTAAGTTCTGACCATAAATTAATCTCACTAGAAATCCACATCCCGCCCCCACCCCCAGCACAAAAGACCACAGTGAAGAACTTCTCAAAAGCTAACTTCACACTTCTTAAAACCAAATTGGAATCCTTCAAGGCCCCCAGACCAGTGGAAACCACGGCCCTATCTGCTGAATCCTTTATAAACACATTCTATGGACACCTTCAGGAATGCATGGATCATGCAATCCCAATTAAAACCAAGACCCATTCCCCCAAAGGCAGGCGTCCTGTCTGGTGGACCCCAGCCATAAATAAGCTATACAACAGAAGGAGGAAGCTACTACATGATAGAGCAAAATCCCTAAAAGGGAAGGCATCTCTGATCAGTACTAGAAAAAACTACGATCACTCATAAAAACATCCAAGGCCACTTTCAAGAGAAAAATTGCACAAGCAACAAAAGATAATCATAAGGCTTTCTTTAGTTATGTTAGAAACCTGGGTGTCAACTCCCAGATATGCTCAGAGTTAGTCCATAATAACAAAAAATACACTGAACCCTCAGACATTGCCAACATCCTGGCAGACAGGTTCAGTGCAAACTCCCCCCCCCCAAAAAGGACAAATATCTATCCCAGCAGACTGTTGCCTCCCTGACATCTCAGATGCCCAGGTGAGAGCCGCCCTCTCCAAAGCAAAAACACAGCATCAATGGGACCGGACGGTGTCCCGGACTGCGTGCTACATGAACTCCAAGAAGAGCTATACCCTCACATAAAGCTGCTATTCAATCTCAGCCTTACTACAGGATATGTACCCAAAGAATGGTGTACAGCAACACTAGTCCCACTCCACAAAGGAGGCACCACTACGGACCCTAGAAACTACCGCCCCATAAGCTTGACTAGCCTGATCTGCAAAGCTATGGAGAGGATCATTATGAAGCTCATAAACAAAGACATTGGGGACCTACAGACACTGGATCCTACCCAATTCGGCTTTGTCAAGGGCAGATCCTGCCTCCTGAACCTGGTAGATTTCTTTGAAACCGTCACCAAGGCCATTGATGAGGGTAAGGTGGTCCACACAGCCTACCTAGACCTCGCAAAAGCCTTTGACACAATACCCCACTCGGGCATCGTAGACAAACTCTCCATCCTAAATATAAACCCCTATGTCATAAGATGGGTTGCAAACTGGCTCAAGGACAGAACCCACATGGTCAGAATTGTTGGAGCCATGTTAGACTCTAAACCAGTTACAAGTGGCGTCCCACAGGGCTCAGTCCTGGGACCTCTCTTATTCGGAATATATTTTCCTGAGGTACAGGCTAACACAGGAGGACTGTAGCTGACCAAGTTCGCAGATGACTGCAAAGTGGGCATCATAATTGACTCTTCAGCTGACACAAGCATCCTCCAAAAGGGTCTCATAGAGATGGATAATTGGTGCCAGAGCCATGGCCTTAAACTAAACGCCAAAAAGTGTATAGTTATACCCTTTGGCAAAAACAAAGTGACCACAAATTACCACATAGGAGGTAATCCATTAAGTACAGAAGAAGTAATTAGGGACCTGGGAACCCAAGTTGATAGTAACCTCTCCTTTGACAACCACGTGGCCAAAGTGGTTAGGAAGACCTTCTATATAGCCCACCTTATCATGAAAGGATTCACATCTAGATCAAGGGAGGTCATTGTGCCCCTTTACTCATCCCTCATCAGGCCCATAATTGAGTACAATGCCCCATTTGGGATGTACCTTACCCGACACCTGCAGCAACTAGAAAGACCCCAAAAATACCTCACTAAGAGGATCAAGGGACTCAAACAGATGCCATATGCTGCTCGGCTAAAGAAACTCCAGCTCTACTCAGTTGCATACCGCCTACTCAGAGGCGATCTATGCCTGACGTACAAAGCCATGTCCAACCCTGAATTAATGGACATGCTCCACCTCAGAAAATCCAAATCCCTTAGAGCTACATGATCGAGTGACTTGAACCTCAGCACAGAAATAAATAGGACATGCTGGAGGGACATATTCATAACCCAGAGGCTCCCTTCACTCTGGAATAGAATCCCAGTCCATGTTAGGCAGAGCCCCTTACTGACTCTCTTCAAGAAAAATCTTGACAAGTGGATGGGAGATCGTAGGTTTACCCCAGGGATCACTTCTGTGTCACTACTAGACAGAGGCACAGTAAACACAACCTTAAAAAGGGCACAATAAACTCATTCCAAGGGGTAGCAAAAGCCAAACACACTCTGGCTAGGCTTGTAAATGCCCTAGGGCAGATAGCCTAGTATGAACCTATGAACCTATGAACCTCATCACAGCTGTGTTTTGGTGTTGGTCCACAGTTCATGCAGTGGGGACATGGTGAACATGTTACTGTGGTTTGTCCACATGGCCTTGCATATGGCTTATGTGGAGTGTGTTATATTGTTATTTGGGTGTCCATGACATAACATGCATTGGCAGTACATGTGAGACACAGGCCTCTGGCAGAGGCCTGTAGGCCATTTGGTGGTGACGTAGGCCAGCTGTGGCAAGCCATTGCATTCTGTCAGTCCTACAGTCCCAGACTTCCATACAGTATATTCCCCTGGGGTGACAGGGTAAGTGTGATAGGTGTTCTTGCCAATACTTTCTGTCAGTATTGATCAGGTGGTGTGAATGCTGGCAGGGTGCTACCTACATCTATGGACACACCTGTATGGGACACCTGCACTGCATGCTGCATTCTTTTGCTATTGCCATACACAGGTGGGGATCATATTGTACCCATTACCAACAGCAGGGATACAACCAGAGTGGTGCATGCGGGTGGTGTTTGGGTGAGCTGGGTGCATGTGTGCTGTGGACACTACTTGCATCTGACTCACAGATATGCATGGGACATTCCAGTTATGCTGGCATGTGCAGGTACATCAGCTGTTTCCCAATACAGCAGTCCTATCACCTTTGTGATCTGCAAGTGTTTGGCCAGACGACACCGGTATTCCCTACTACAGGCCCAGATAATGTGATGCATACCTGTTTGTACAGTTCCAAGGGTGTGTCCATTTCACAGTTACACATTATATACTGTATGTCTGGGGTACTTTTCCCTGTGTACTGCTTGTATATCTAGCCCAATAGCCATGCCATGTCCATCTTTCAGATGGTGACACATATTACCACCATTCATTTACAATGGCTTACTGCTAGCATGTGTTATACTGGGGGGAATTGTATTTGGCACTGCAGTTCTGAGGACTTGGCCCTGTCATATGCAGTAGTGGGCAATGGCCACCAGGTCAAACCTCAACATGCATACATACTGACCACTCTCACACAATATGAAACACACACCAACCTAGCACACACATACCTGCATATTGTACAAATGCTACAATCTATCCTGCTACCTTGGCCACCTCTGTGCTCCACTGGTATTATACCTACACATACATGTTACTACATGTCTACAGCAGATTGGAGGGGTGTCACACCAGACTGTTACTACATTTCTACATAGGATTTGGGGGGGGCACACCTGACTGTTACAACGTGTGTACATCGGATTGGGGGGCACACCAGACCATTACTACATTTCTAAATAGGATTGGGGGGCACACCTGACTGTTACTACATTTCTAAGTAGGGTGGGGGGCACGCCTGACTGTTTCTACATTTCTACACAGGATTGCGGGAGGTGGGCACACCTGACTGTTTCTACATTTCTACACAGAGTTGGGGGGGCACACTTGACTGTTACTACATTTCTACACAGGATTGGGGGAGGGGGCACACCTGACTGTTTCTACATTTCTACATAGGATTGGGGGGGGCATGCCTGACTGTTTCTACATTTCTACATAGGATTGAGGGGGCACACCTGACACTTGTGCACATTTGCTATGACTGTACTGGTATGTCAGGTACTCCATTTCATTCTGTATTCTAACCTATCATGCTGACTAGAGGCATATCAGTGTACTACAGATCTTAGGTTTGATTGACCTACATATTAGTTTCTGACTTCCTACCCTTCAGAACTAACATCCCACTGCCTGACCTGATGTAGTCTGTCTGTGTAGGCCTCGGGGGGGAGGTTACCCATAGGCATGATTCAGAGGCCTTAGCACAGCCTTTGTTTGTGTTTGTCTACACCTGTCCTGCTAGCTGAGACAGTTGTTGGGTATGTAAACCTCCCTGACTGGCATGTGTGTGTCATATGGACACACATGTGGCCCAGCACATTTCCTGCAGTGGGTTTTGTCACCATGTGTAGTACTGGTTACTATAATGACACCAGTATTTGTTACAGATCTCATGCTGCTACTATAGGTGTCTACTATCTGCTGGCATCCCATTCAGCCACCCAATTCCCTTGCATGCTCACATCCATACTACAGATACAAGTAACAACACATACTACTCCATTTGGCAATTGGAAAGAACAGTGACTTACCTTGTGGGTGTGCCAGTATTAAGGATGGTGTTGGAGGGCTGCCTATGTCAGATGCACATAGTACACTCCCTATACATGGCTGAGCACAGGTAGTGTCATGTTTGGCATCCCTTTTACTGTATGTGCGAGTCAGAAAGAGGTGTCATTCTCTGGGTCCCTACTGTGTCAGTGTATGTGCTATGTGTTGCCTCTTTGCCAAGGCCAGGGCATACTGGGCATGCCTTCATCTGCCTACTGGGGCAGGCTCAAGTTGTTCCTCCTCTGAGTCACACTGTGCCTGTACACACCTTGACATTGGTGGGGGTCCCTGCCCTGTACTGTTCCTGCTGCAGCTGTTTCTGCAGGAAAATATTGTGTAGCATGGTACATATGATAGCAATTTGGGTACATGTAGCTAGTGAGTACTGCAAGGCTCCACCGGATGTGTCCAGGCACCAGAACCATGACTTGAGCATCCCAAACACATGCTCTATTATGATTCTGGTCTGTGCATGTGCCTCATTATGGAGTTCTTGTTCAGGTGTTTGTGCATTTCTGATGGGTGTCATCAGCCATGGCTCCAGTGCATAACCATCATCCCCTGCTAGGTGACCATAAGGGATGTCCCCATTGGCAAATCTCAGATACAGCTGCATCAAATGCCAGATGTTGGAATTGTGATTGCTTCCAGGGCAGCCAGCACATACATTCATTATAATGCCCTGGGCATCGCACATGACCTGGCAGTTGATAGAGGGGAAGCCCTTGCAGTTGATGTAGACCCTACCCCGCTCACCGGGTTGTGCTTTGATGCATATGTGCATGCAGTCTATAGCACCCACCACCTCAGGATATTCTGCTATTTGGTGGAAGAGATGCATATTGCTGGCCAACACCTCATGGGTGTTGAGGAAATATACGTGCTCACCGGCATGTGCTGACATGGCATCCAGGAAATGGTGGAATACCCTGGATGCTGATGCCTGTAAGATCTCCATGATATCCCCAGTTGGGCTTTGGGAGGTACCTGTGGCTAGTATTCCTAGGCCTACACATACCTTGGTATCCACTAGGATGGGTTCCCCTCTGTTAGTTCTGTGTATCAGGCATGGCTGGCACAGCTCAACAATTTGCTGTAGGAGGTCCCTATCCACCCTATAGCGCTCCACTATCTCCAGCTCATGTAGCCCCTGGTAGGTTACCTTGGGTCTGTACACCCTTCTCCGTCTCCTCACAGTGGGTTGGTCGACAGCATTCTCATTCTCACCACCCTCAGCCTCTTCCACATGTTGATATCTCATAGCTGCTGCAGCCCCTATCATTTTGTTGTTTTTGTTTGTTAAAAGTTCCCCGCTTGTATACACCGGTGGTGTAGAGTATGTGGGAAAAAAACAGAGGGAAAGGTGTTTGCATAGTTTATAGTAGTGTTCTGGGCTGGTCTGCTGCCTGTGTAATTGGCTGATTCTGATACATTTCACCTGCTAGCTATGCTGGTTCTCCTAGATTACCTTCCTAGTGCTGTTTTCCCTTCCCATTGCCTTCCTGTTTAAGCCCGGGGGTGCACCGCGCAAACACAGTGCTCAAATATGCACAGAGCTGCTATTTCCTGGTTTACTTTTTTTTCCCTTTAAAACCCGGTGCGCGGTGCACACACCTGCTTAGGCAATGTAAAGAGTGTTAGGCAGCCTCAGACACACCCCCCTTGCTTAGCTCTGCTAACCTAAGTGAACAAAAGGAAGCCGAACACTGGTAGAATAAGCAGAACCACAAAAAAACAGTGTGTAGAGGAAACTGGTCACCAATAAATATCCAAAAATGTTCAAAGCAGCTTTATTGTCAGCAATACAAATTAACGAAGGCAGATTCCAAAATTAATGCGTTTTCATCACCACTGTGACTTCATCAGATACAATGGAATGAATAATCTCAAAAGCTTTTATACATGATTTGTATACCAATAATTCAATTATATGAATTGAATATTTAATTAAGTTTTAAAGAAACAATACCCCCAATATATAAAAGCTGGAGTTTCACTTTAAAAGCTCTGTTATAAAAATAGAATACGTACTGTGTGGTAAAACCATAAAAATGAAAATAAATATAATTGTATTTAAATGTTATTCATATTTGTTAAAAACATAAAAACTGATGGAACCTCTTTATACAGAGCAAGCTTTTAACTTTAACAATGGCTTGATTGATATGTGTTCATTTAAGCCTGGCTCCGTATAAGATTCCAGCAGTATCTGCCAGTAGGTTTCCCTGTGTGCTAATCTGATATCCCAAGGTCCACCCCTGTGATCCTGGACTATAGTTTCCAATACAAAAAACTGGAATCTAGCTGTAGGGCACACCATAAGATGTCTATAGAGAGCATTCTTAACATTGTGTTTTTGTATCTCATAAGTATGTTCGTATATCCGTCTCTTAAGTGTACGCTCCGTTTTGCCCACGTAGAAAGCAGGGCATGTCAAACAGATAGCCAAATAAACCACCCCCTGACTGTTACAATTGGAAAACCTGGTGGACTTAATAAGTTTATTTCTGGCTGTAACAATAGATGTAGTGGATCTGTTTTCCGTCATACCACATGAAATTGGACTTACATGGTTGGAGAAAGCCTTAACATCTTGTCCTAAGGCTAATACTAATGACATCTTTCTTATCTTAGAACTAATGGAACTGGTTTTAAATAACAATTTTCTATACTTTTCAGGAGAATATTACAAGCAAACCACGGGGGTAGCAATGGGGGCCAATTGTGCCCCCACATACGCAGACATCATTTTAACTGTCTGGGAAAACAAATATGTATTCAACAGCGAATTCAAGGAACACTGGGTGGCTTACTACAGATTCTTGGATGACATCTGTATTTTCTGGACAGGCCCCGATGATACTATTTCTCCATTTATGGAATATCTGGCCTCTACAACTTCTTTTTTAACATTCACACATCAAGTACAAGAAGGAAAGGTAGAATATCTAGATGTTTCCCTTAGTATTCAATCAGGAAAATTTATATCTAATATCTATAGGAAACCTACCTTTTCCAACAGTTATATACATTTCAATAGTAGTCATCCACTATACCAAAAGAGGGGTATAGTGAAAGGACAACTAGTTAGACTATCACGTATGACATCAGAAGAAGATGATTATAAATTACAAAGCGACAGGTTATTTCAGATGTTTCAGGAGAGGGGTTATCCCTATGAATTCATCTCTCATATCAAGGAGGAGGTGGATTCAGAAAGAGATGGCCGGTACAAGCCCCTTTTAGGTTTAGGGGATAGTCCTAGTATTATTGACATGTCTGATTCTACACTTGATTTTAACAAAGCTTTTATCACTGAGTATAGTGCCAACTCAGGAGTCATCAGGAACATTATACAAAGTGAATGGGATAATTTTAAAGACGTCACGGATTTGGAAAACCTTAGCAACAAAAGGGTCAAGACTGTGTTCAAGAGAGGTAGAAATATAAAAAACTTGTTGGAACAGAACTATCAGCTATATAACAATTCTAACAAACGTACAGGCACCTACAGACGTGGCTCGTGTACGCAATGTCAATATATAGTACACCAAAGAGAACTTTTCCTTACAGCCAGAAATAAACTTATTAAGTCCACCAGGTTTTCCAATTGTAACAGTCAGGGGGTGGTTTATTTGGCTATCTGTTTGACATGCCCTGCTTTCTACGTGGGCAAAACGGAGCGTACACTTAAGAGACGGATATACGAACATACTTATGAGATACAAAAACACAATGTTAAGAATGCTCTCTATAGACATCTTATGGTGTGCCCTACAGCTAGATTCCAGTTTTTTGTATTGGAAACTATAGTCCAGGATCATAGGGGTGGACCTTGGGATATCAGATTAGCACACAGGGAACCTACTGGCAGATATTGCTGGAATCTTATACGGAGCCAGGCTTAAATGAACACGTCAATCAAGCCATTGTTAAAGTTAAAAGCTTGCTCTGTATAAAGAGGTTCCATCAATTTTTATGTTTTTAACAAATATGAATAACATTTAAATACAATTATATTTATTCTCATTTTTATGGTTTTACCACACAGTACGTATTCTATTTTTATAATAGAGCTTTTAAAGTGAAACTCCAGCTTTTATATATTGGGGGTATTGTTTCTTTAAAACTTAATTAAATATTCAATTCATATAATTGAATTATTGGTATACAAATCATGTATAAAAGCTTTTGAGATTATTCATTCCATTGTATCTGATGAAGTCACAGTGGTGACGAAAACGCATTCATTTTGGAATCTGCCTTCGTTAATTTGTATTGCTGACAATAAAGCTGCTTTGAACATTTTTGGATATTTATAGGTAGCCAGTTTCCTCTACACACTGTTTTTTTGTGGTTCTGCTAACCTAAGGGCAAACCCGAGCCACAGGGCTCCAATCCGCTTACAGTATGTCTGACACCCCCCCCCCCCATGATGTCAGCTAACTCCTAGGCTTGCACCAAGCTATTCCTGCTCTTACACTGTTGGGTGCTGACTAGCAGGCAGGGTAAATCTAGGATTCAGTATCATTCCCCTCATTTGCACATGATTGCCTGCTGATGCATAGTTACAGGTCCCACACTGAGCAACCACTATTCACTGGCCACGTTGTCTTCTGCCTGCCATTGAGCATAATGGCAAAATAGTGATTTTGGTTAGAATGCTTATTTTAGGGTTTTTATTTTATTTTTCGCCCGATCCCATTTGCGTGCCACTGCCCTGCACTTAAACAGCTGAGATTGGGTAAAAAAAATAAAACTTGATTTTTTTTTTACTTTTGCAACTGTTTTCCATGCTGTCATGACTCCGTTTTGAAGTTTGCAGAAATGTACCGAGTACATTTCTACAGATTACACTAGTCCTGCACAGCTGTCTTCCAGCTTCCTGGATCACAAATTCACCTCATTTGCATGGATTTCACCTGCAAATGGGGTGATTTGCATACAGGGGCTGAGTCCATGCAGGACTAGTGCAGGAGCTCTCGTGCACATCCCTACAGCTTATTCCTGGATCACACAGCAGACGTATTGCCTGCTGGAGCTCCTGCACTAGTCCTGCACACCGTGCATGGCTTGCTGAATCTGGGGGAGTAACTATTACATTTGTAATATTTACAAACAACTTACAATATCTCAGCAACCAATAAAGTTACACACATAATGTCAGCAGCATTTCATTCATCTAGCTGAGAGCGTTCATATGAGGCTAAGGATTTCTTTCTGTGTTACTTGGTTGTTGAGATATTTAGAAAAATATGAAAATTGTATGTATATAAACTAATATTAAAAAAAACAGTTGATATCTACTTTGCTGCACTAGTCAAAGGTCAAATATTAATGCAGTTGAGTTTGCTATTGTGTAACTTTAAGATTAAATCTTTTAAAACCTTGTACATTGCATGGTTTTGGAATTATTGATGCAAATATGAACAAACAATATTTGACGCCTAGAGCCATCAGTAGGAGTTAACTGACTGAGGCGTCACTTTGATGTAATGAACTAACAGTGTCCAATGGTTCGTGGCACATGTGCTAGTTATACCAGCAGGGAGTAGGTTTTGAAAATGGCCAGGGATATGACGTATTCTACACAGACAGGCAGTTACTTACCTTTTTCTTTTGAAATATATTGATATATAATATTATTGTGGTAATGAAACTAGTTTCAGTTGGTAATGCAAATCTCATTGCTATTCGCAGTCACAACTTTTTTTTTAGTTATTTATTTATTTTGCTTATAGACAGGTGTCATCATCCTTTTTTTTTTTTACTTCTTAGTTAATGGTGCAAATGTTGTCACTCCTTACCTAGTTGGTCTGTTACTTAATGTACTTCCTTCTGCCAGTTCTTGTTTTTTGTTGGCTGAAATATGTATCACAGTCTGTAAAGTTGTGAATATGTCTCAGATTTGAATTGTGTCATATACAATATATCCAAGTGATAGTGTTGGGGTGGTCTCACAGAGTTTGAGCAAGTGCTTCCATGTGAGCTTAATACTGAGTTTCTATGATGACAAGATATACTGCATGCATGGGAAAAGCACTTGCCATTGTCTGAATAGTACTGCAGGACCTAAACATTGACTCAGATGTTCTAGCATGTGATGTAAAAGTGTATAATGCCTAACTTCCTTATTCTTGGGTGAATCTACATGCATGCCGACAGCATTTTGTTAAAATATGTGGTCTCTGATCTACTTGTCCACCATATATGCAGATAGAGGTTGGCATGGAAGTCTTGTGAACAACCATGTTTTTCATGAAGATCACCACGACATTGTCTCTCACCTCCACCTTTCTCATATAATGGTGAACTTCCTTGTGTATATCCTGTAATACTCTAATCATCTCTACTGGACTCTCAGTAGCAGTAGCCTACTCCTAAACTATTTACAACACATCTGCTGCTGTGCAGACAATGCTTTGCATGTCTTTGTACCCAATTGTGATTGGTGTATTTGCCTGGCAATCTTGCTCTAACCAAGACCTACTACAAATCTACAAACCCAAGTCTAAATTTGGGCATAACATGTACAGCTATCACCCCACTATTGCCTGGAATAGGCTCCCACTAGAAATCAGGACCCTTACACATCCTAAACAATTTAAGACAGCCACCAAAGAGCACTTTAAAAGTCACTGGTCCTGCCACTGCACTCTCCCTCCTTAACATCCCCTACTTCCCATACCTTAATCTACTTTCTGCCCTTAACTCACTCTTCTCACTAGCTCTCTCTAATCTTCCTTGGCTATTCTTTATACTGTCTTCTAAAACTTATTAAGCTAATCACCTCAGAGAAACATTCTATAGTAATTACCTTGCCTTCATGCAACTACATTGTGATAAAACTGGGTTTTTGTAACCACTTACCCCCAAAAGTTATATTCATCTTAATGACATATTTCTTTTTATACATCTTGAAAGAGCTTTGTTACACTCCTGATTATTGACACTGTATAACATTGTATTGCTACTTAATGCTTTGTAATAATCCTGTAACATTGCTGTTTAATGCTAATTTATAATGAAAATTGTATAATATGTTGGAGCTTTTCTCCCCGGGCCTCCACTGAAAAAGGGTTCTTCAGCTTAGTCGGACAAGCCCAGTCAACAAATGTAAAATAAAATAAATCATAAATACATTTTTAGGCTGCACAGTGGGTAACTGATTCTCATACATTGTTGAGTTTTCCTCCAGAGGCTCAGTCTGTCGACAATAGGAGCTGAGCTACAAGGTGATTACCCCCCACACACACACACACACACACACACACACACACACACACACACACACACACACACACACACACACGCACACATCTGGTACTGGCATTTCCTCATGATGTACTATGTGTAAGTCTGTGTCACTGATTATGAAGCTACCTGTTTGGGTGGGTGTGCACTGCCAATATACTTTGTGACTGTGTGTCACTGTTCTGAGACTGTGTCATGACCATGAGAATAAAATCATCATTAAAAACCATTCTGATGTCATCATAAGCCTATTGCTGTTGTGTAGTAAATCCATCAGTACTAGGTTGAAAGATGCCGTGTATGCCAGGCACAGATCACCTCTTAACAGTCTGTAGGATACCTAGTATAATAACAGGGCTTTGCATGTGCAGTTGCTGCATGTGTCTGGAGAGATACATGCCTAAGGGGGCTTTATTTTTGCATTTATTTATTTACTGACATTTGATTACCAGGAAAATCTGACTGGGTAGGTGCCCCATTTTCAGCGAGGCCCTGAAATAATAGTTCCAATGTATTACAAAACATTTTAAGAACAATAATTTTCCAAAAATAAAGAATGGCAGGACACTGCTGGAATAACTCCTTCTTTTATTAAAACACACAAATTAGCCAAGGATAAGCGCTTTCGGGTAAACACCCTTCATCAGATAGAGAGAACAGACATTTCCAACATTTTAAACTATAGATCAACCAATGAATAGTCAGTAAACTACCCGCCTTTTTTGTAGGGCGGGCTTTAAAGGTACCATATCATTTAATCCTGGGCTTCTATGGGCCATCAATTCCAATATCCACTTGGATTCAAATGATTCTGTTAACAGCTTTATGTCCCCTCCCCTATTATTTAACCTTACATTAACCACTGCCCTAAACCTAAAAGTGTGTGTGGGATTCTGTTCAATATGCCTATAAAGGGCATTATGCATATCCTTGTTCCTTATGCTGGACAGGTGCTGTAATATCCTGATTTTGAACATATTGTTGGTTTTTCCCACGTAAAAACCAGAACACTGCACACACTCAGCCAAATAGACCATATTATTAGTCCTGCAAGTAGCTCTAGCTTTAAGATTATATATCCTACCATTAGCAGGGTGTGTGAAAACTGTTTCCTTATTAATAAGGGGGTATGCTTTACAAAAGCCACAGGGAACACTACCAGCTCTATCCTTGAAGGAATTCAGTGTGGTTGTCAATTTCTCAGCACATAAGATATCTTTAAGGTTTTTATTTCTTCTATAACCAAAATTGGGTCTGGCTCCAATGAAACCCTTCAATTTATTGTCACTTCTTAAAATGTTCCAATTTTTATAAATTACATCTTTTATATCACCAATATTACTACTATAGGTGAAAAATAAAGAACAATAATTTTACAATCTTAAATACAATTTTGCTTGTGTCTTTCGGCTTTTCCCAGTTAAGGGTCGCCACAGCGGGACTCTGGTCCGCTAATGATTGGCAGGAGAGTTTTATATGCTGGCTTGCCAGGCCTAACGCACAACCTTCAACAAAGGAATGCCCGTTCACGCATGTCACCACACAGAAGATGCTCTAACTGAGAATCGAACAGGCAACATCTAATTGTGAGGTGACAACCCTACCGCAGCACCACCACCACAGTTAATGTGAAACATTGGTTAAGAATAGATAACAATTTATGCAGCAATAATTTAACATTTACAGAAATTTTAGGCAGTTTATAGATAAATTAAAGTTAGGTTAGAATAATATAAACATGAATTGCAATATGAAGTGAGAGAAAACCCAGAGTTATGGCATAACCAAAAAGAGAGAAGTGGATTGACGTAAGAAAGTGAGTAAAGATGGGAGAGTAAGGAGGTGTAAGGTATGAACAGGTACTTTTTCAAATTTAGGGATGTAGTTTATCCTGGGGATAAGCATGAACAGAGACAGATTTTGGCTAGGAAGTCTTTCAGAATGTTTTTTAAGGACTGTATGGAGGTTATTGACCTGATGGATACAGGTAAGGACCATGCCCAGCAGATGTGATAGGTTTGGGGACAGAGATGAGGTTTTAGTCATTGGATCAGAATGACCAATTGAGGTAATAGTTGTCTACAATGGTATTTAGTACTGGACAAGCAGATGAATGCTGAATAATTTTATAGGTGGTAAAAAACTGTGTATATGATAGTTACTGGGGTAGTTCTATCCAATTTATGCTTTTTAGTGCTATATACTGGTGAGTTCTGAAACGTATTTGCTGAAAAATTAGCTACTTTATTATAGCATTGTTCAAGTTTTGATTTTTGTGATGCCTGGAGGTTAGTAAGGATGGGAGAGCCATGAACTCCTGTGGGGATTAGGTAAGTAGTGGCAAGAGTAGTTTTAATTGTGTCAGTGAGAAAAGATTTGGCTCTGCAAAGCATCCTATGTTTTGGTGAGTTTTTTAATGAAGCTTTACAAATACAGGTCAAATTTAAGATTATCATCCACTATAATCCCTAATAATTTGCTATAAGAAGCAACTTCAATGGTTGTATTTTTAATTTAGAGGATTTTAAATTTTGTTTTTTCATGAGAGAGGGATTTTGGAAAAAAGAACTCTAGTTACTTTTTGGGGGAAGAGCATGAGTTGTGAGCTACAATACCATATTTCAGTAGCTGTTAAAGCTTCCTGAGTAAATTTTTGGGTTGTCAGATGTGCATATGAGTGTGGAGTCCTCTGCGTATTGTATTAGGGAGGTCTGTTGTGTGGATGTGTGGTGAGCATTAGTAAGAATGTTAAAAACAAGATGACCAAGGACAGAGCCTTGTGGTACACCGGTAGTGACTGAAAACTATGGAGAGAGGGTAGAGTGCCATGTTACTGACTGATACCTATTGGATAGGTAGCTTTTGAACCAGAGAAGGGTGGGCTGAGATTGATCTAGTAAGGACATTTAAAGTTGAAGGCTTCAGACAAGTCTAGAAATAAGGAGGAGACTGTTTTGCTGTTATCTTTAGTTTTGGTGATAGTGTCTATAAGGGTTAAAAGTGCAGTGTTAGTGCTATACAAGGGACAGAAGCCGGGATGTGTAAGTGATAGGAGTTCTTCCTGTAGGAAATAGTTTAACAATTGTTTTTGAATACATTTTTCAAGTATTTTGGAGGGAGGTGGATAAGATCGCTATAGGTCTAAAGTTAGTAATGTCTGTTAAATTTCCTCCTTTGTGTAGAGGGATAATGTGTGATTTTCTCCAGAGAAACAGAATGTGAGATTCCTGAATTGACCCACTTATAAAGATTGAGACAGGATGGGCAATGCTATCAGCTGAAATTTTACGGTAGTCTCGTGGAAGGTCATTAGCTGAAGTATAGCATGGTTTGAGTTTGATTAAGAGTAGTTTTATATAGGGTGTGGGCACAGATTTGAAGGTGAAAGTGGATGGTGATATGTGCCTGTTGGGCAGGGTTGGGATTAGATGTTGAGGAATCCTTGTTTAAGGGATGCTATACTACCTATGAAATAGGAGTTGAATTCTATTGCAGTTTTGAGTGGTAGGATTTCAGGAGAGGGGTTATGGTTGAAATTTTGGTCAGAATGCAACATTTCTTTAATGGCTGATCATAATTTTTAGGGTTGTGTTTACTATTGTCCTGAAAGTTGTTATAGTATAGTTTTTTGTCTTCACTTATTTGCTTTTTCAAACAGTTGTGGAGCATCAAGATATTGTGGTACTTCAGTTTTGCCATTCTTTCCACACTTTGTCTGCATCCTATATAAGCATTCTACTCTTTTTGGATAGGCAATTTGCTTTATTTATTTTAGTTTCTTCCTTCTAGGAGATGCAAGGCTGTTTGAGATATCTAGGAAAGTTGTATTAAATTAATTTACATCATCGTCTAAGGAGAGGATTTATATGATGTTCCAGTTAATAGATGATAGAGTAGTAATGAATATTTCACGGTTAAACTTGGACAGGTTATGTGTTGTTTTATAAACGCTATTTAAGTGGATGTGTGAGATGTCTGCTTAAATAGATTGGGAGATGATCACTGAGAGAGTCTGTGGTAAATTTGCTAAAGTCTGATACTAAGATCCAGTCTAATAAGGAATTTGATATCTTCCAGTAATGTGTACGGGTATTAATTAGTTGTGTGAAACCATATGTGTTCATGCCAGATGTAGGGGAGTTAGAAGTTATGTTCAACCAATTGATATTGACATCACCTGGTAGTATTTTTGGCATTGTTATGGATATCCAGTCTAAGATATATTCCAGTGTAGCTGTATTGTCACCATAAGTGATATAAAGAACGGTAATACATATTGTTTATATTTGTTTATTTTCAGGAAAAGTAATTAGAAGCTCTGCTGAACTGAATTTTGCTATTGTTCTTTTTGTATGGGGAAATGTTGTTGGGAAATATTAAAGCAATGCCACCACCTTCCCTCTATATAGTCATTGTGGATGACATTATAGCCATAGGTATTATTTTGGAGATGTTTACACTGGGTTTAAACCAAGTTTCAGTTATAGCAAGAATATCAGGCTTGTGTTGGCTAATCCAAGCATGCAGTTCAGTAGTTTCATTTCTTATGCTTCCAATATTCATGGGGGCAAAAGTTAGATTACTGGGGTTGGGGTTAATCATTGTGGGGTTAGATTAGTGTGTGGAAGAGAATTTTCTTGCTGTTGCTTGTAATAGGTGGAGCCAGGATTAGGGAGAATGTCTCCACTTAGGAGGATTTTAGTATATTGGGGTATTATTGATTCTTGTTTTTAGAGTAAAGTTTGCCACTCAACTTTACTTTGATTTGAGTCAAAATTGACTTAATCAGCTTATGATGGGGGCAAAAGTGAGGGGATTCATTAAGTAGGTTTGTGTGTTGTGTAGAGCGTTTAGCAAGGAAGTATGGACAGGTGGCTAGAACAGCATTGAAAACATGTTGACAGCTATTATTGAGTCATGGTAGGATGAGAGATGGCTCACTAAGAGGAAAACAATAGAGGATAATAGAGGATAAGCTGAAGAGTAGCATGATTAAGTAAATGGATCTGTATTTTATTGATGGTGGGTAGTGGGGAAGTAGGAATCAAGAAGGAAGCAAGAAGTTACAGGCTGAAGGATATTTAGCGGTAGTGGATTCTGAAATCTGGTAGAAGGTAGGTAGGAAGGAAGTATTTTCTATGAAGGAAGAGAGTTAGGTTGTTCTAGTAACTTCTTTGTTTCTGAAGTGTGAGAAATAGAGTGGGTTTAAAAGGACAGAGTATGAGAATAGAGTTAAGACAGAAGTAGTGATGGCTCATTCGGGGAAAGTAGAAACTGAAATGTAGAATAACAGATAGGTACTGTTGGAAAGGGGTCTGAGTGTGAATGGATATAGTGCAAAGCAGTATGGGAGGAAGAAAAGTTGCTGGGAATGATGCTAAATATTAGATGGAAGTTGAAAAATGAGAAACTAAAAAAGGAGATTTGTTTGATAGTAGTAAGGTTATTTGGGGAGGGGTAAGGTATGGGTATCACAGGTGAAATGTGTATGTGGGAAGTATGGTAGAGTAAGATGGGGTGGGTGGAAATTGGGAGTAGGCTAGGGGAGCAGAGTGGGCTTCCAACCCTTAGGTCAGTTATTACAGAGAGCAATCAGTTTATAGCCAGTACAAAGCAATTAATAAGGAGGCACTAAGTAGAATAGGTTTTATTTCATTTACCGAATGCAGAAATCAGGAAGCTAGGGAGATTAACTAACTGGCATATACAGTGTAATCTGTTGGTCAAGAGAAGGGACAGTGACCAACTTAGAAAGTGGTCCTTAGAGTACAAGGACTACTCATTTTGGGGGGAATATCACAGCCACTTTCCAGCAAAGGGAAGGCACATAGGTCAGTTATTACAGAGAGCAATCAGTTTATAGCCAGTACAAAGCAATTAACAAGGAGGTACTAAGTAGAATAGGTTTTATTTCATTTACCGAATGCAGAAATCAGGAAGCTAGAGAGATTAAGTAACTGGCATATACAGTGTAATCTGTTGGTCAAGAGAAGGGACAGTGACCAACCTAGCAAGTGGTCCTTAGAGTACAAGGACTACTCCTTTGGGGGGAATATCACAGCCACTTTCCAGCAAAGGGAAGGCACATATTTGACTAGTTAAAGTTAATATACATCAAGAATCTTCATGTTAAACTTGGTTACATTGCACAGTGACAGATTTCCTGCAGTATCAGGGTCAGGACTGGATGTAGTGACCACAGGCTATTGCACAATGATAATGTTTTCATTGAAAACTTTCTAGAGTTGGGCTTTGTGGGAGAACTCCTGCAGTATCGAGGTCAGGCCTGAATGTAGTGACCACAGGCTATTGCACAATGACAAAGTTCTCACTGAAAATTTTCCGGAGTTGGGTTTTGTGAGAGAGCTCCTGCAGTATCCTGGTCTGGACTGGATGTAGTGACTATAGGCTCTGTACTATTAAGGAAGATGGTAACTGAGTGGAAGTGGAGACCAAAGACTGGCTTAAAGAGGGTTGAGTAAAAGAGGACAATGGCATCCCTAGATCTAAACATGATCTATTTGTTTGTAAGTTGTAAAATATAACGACTTTCTTCTGACAATGGACACACATTGGTCAAGAGTTAGGTCACTGTCCACATAAGTTCCCAAATCCTAAACAAGTGGGTTAACTCTTAGGAGTATACTATCAATGTGGTAGTTCTCACGGGATAGATGAATCCCCAAAGGATATGATAATGATTTTTTGTAGCATTTAGTTTCAGTCCATGATTTTGGCACTAGTTACTTATTTGAGACAAACCTTCCTACAAGATGGCTAAGTCATTTGGGAGTGCAATGACTGCTCCTAGCTTGCAGTCATCTGCAGACTTAGTCCGCCAGAGCCCTTGGGCATTAGATTTTACTGCAGAGAAACTCAGAAACTTTTACTTCAGTGTTGTGAAACTACTCCTAGTCTGAGTTTAATTCTACCAATTTTAAGATATTAGCTTTAATTCTAGCTTTCTGGTAACTTTCACAGAATCATGGTAACCAGTGGCACACAAAATGGCAACACTCAGGAAGTTTCAGGAAGTTTTAGTCAAATTATAAAGTTCTTGTGTAAATGAGACTTGTTTTGACATAGATCTATGTATCACATTATTGCACACAAGTACAAAGCTAGCAAACATTGTATGCAACTTTGTACCACTGTGAATGAGCAGAATGCATGTTTGCACTCTCCATATATATTTGTTTTGTGGTGCTAAATAGGTATGAGCACAGCCTGATAGCCGTCTGAATTACTGAAGTCACATTGCATTGGATGTGGTTCACACTCTAGGAATCTCAGTTTCATACCTTAGGCATCATTCTACCTTAAACTCTCATAATGAGATGACCTCTTCTGTGAAAGCTCAGGGCAGGCAAAGCTAGTGTGAGAAAGAAAACAGGATTTCTCTCTCTGCCTCTCTCACTACCTGGACTGCAGGACCTTCTAGACTACACTGGAAAGTGCTCTTGATGGCCCATTTAAGAATACTGATGTCTGGTTTGATCTTGGAGATGATTTATTCCAGCTAGCTGTCATCTGAACAGGGGATCAGTGCAGGCACGGGTTTGATTGCATGACATCCCTGCTAGCTTGAACAGTGAGTGATAGAAGTTGAGAGGAGGAGGCCAGAGTTCTTCATTAAGCATTACAACTTTATTATTAATGCAAAAGTGATATTTATAACATTTTCCTAGGTGTAGTCTCACACTGTGAAAGCTTGAATTTTCTGAGAATATATTTAACATTCATTTATTCTGTACTTTATGTAAACAATTTCAAAGTACTGCATAGCATAGTTATAGCTGTAAACTGCTGCAGTGGCAACTTGTGAATTTTGAACATTTCGTCAAGTAAGCAGTCAGCAAGGTACATAACTAGGGATAACGGCTTATAGAGTAAGAATTCCAATTATTTCATACACGTTTCTGTTTATTGATAGGCATGACCCTCGTTGAAATCAGTGGGCAGCATTATCAATAAGCAATCAATTGCTTAAATGCTTATAATATGTGAATGTTATCTTATCGGTGATGCTGCCCCCTAATTTTATCCTGAGTCATATCAAATTGAATGTGTCCTTGTTGAAATGGAGAAACTGCAAAGTTGCCATAGCAGCAACATTCTTGACCTATAAGTAGTTCAATAGTTATTGACCTCCACGCACCACCACCATCACCACCGAGGTACATGGTGCTCTTATTCATATCTATTGCAGATGCTGTGAAGTGTTGTTAAGTATTCTATTAAATCTTTAACAAGCTGATTCTATTTTCTAGTTCTAAATAGCATTGCAACTTCAGCACTATTATTAATCAGAGCACCAAATCATGCAGGGAGATGTGTACAAGTAGACATTGATATAAAAGAAGCCCACCATAAGGTTTTGTATTAAGGTATATTACAAAGGCGTACAAAGTGAAAGCCCATAGAAACCATATTTTTTGCTTAGAGTGAAGAGATGGAAAAAATAAATCATCTAAAATAAATCGAGTGCAGTTACTGCTTAAACAGGAACAGATAAAAACAAAATATTAAATTAAAATAATTTTACTGCAGCTAATGTTACACTTCCTTTCCACATAATGTGTTGTCATAACAAATGCATCCAATATTCAGTAAAATGTTATATTTGTGTTTTTGGAGAAGATGCAATATGAAATGTTTGAATACCACATTGAGACAAGGTAAGGTAAATAATTAGGGGAAAAGCCTGGTCAGATATGCAATACTTAGTACACACATCAGTATGACATCAGTTATAGGGAAATACACATATAAAAATGAATTAATAGCACTGCAGTTGGCAATATTTACAATATATACAAATGCAGATATTTTCAGTAATGCAACTTTCTCATTTTTCTTTCTTCTTTTGCAGCATAAAATGAAATAGAATTGAACTGTCTCCTCTTTCAAAGGAGGCAGCCAAGATTGATCCTCCAAAGCCCACCAAAAAAATTAGTAATAAAAATATTTAGTTTATAAAAGTAATAAAGACAGTATGCAAAATGTTTAGACCACAGCTGAAGATAAAAATGGAATAATCCATGTCAGGAAATAAATCACTTGCAGCTTCATGGTAGTGCCCTTTATAAAACCAAAAGTTGTAACTGAGATGTAGTAGTCAAGGTAGGAAACGGTTCACTTGCAGTTTCACGCCACTTTATTAAACAAGAGTAAGCGCTTTCGCGATCTAAGTCAGCTGATCACTTCTTCAGGCTCATAAAAACAGTTAAAACATTGGTATTTAAAATATGGTTCAACCAATGAAAACACATATAGAACTATGACATAAACTAATTAAAATTGCATACATCAGTACATTAATTTGCCTTATATTCTGCATAAGATGAAATAAAATATACATATAACAGACACATTTTATGTAATAATCCATATTACTTAATGTTTTAGTGGTCTGGATTTTAAAAAAGGTTTCAAGGAAACAGCATTGTTCAATCCAGGAGACCTATCTGCCTGAAGTAATAAAATCCATCTTTGTTCTGCTTCCTCTACCTTATTCCTTATATCACCTCCCTCTTACTTTTATTTATTATTTCTAAAACCATGAAATTAAAAATATGTTTCCTATCTTCTTCTTCCACATGTTTTGCTAAAGCACTTGTGTCTCTTTTATTTCTTATATCTCTAAGGTGTTCAAGGATACGTTCCTTTAGACACCTATTGGTTTTGCCTATATAAAAGGCATGACAGACAGTGCAGAAGCTGAAATAAACCAAATTTTGTGTTCTGCAGTCAGCATAAAAATCTATATCAGTTATAAATCCTAGTGTAGGATGTTTATATGTAGATTTATTATATAAATAGTCACATGCTGTACAATTTCTGCAAGGAAAAGTCCCCTGCTTATCAGATAGGATCATTCTTTCATTGTTTCTGGATTTATAACAGTTGCCTTTTTAAGGACCTCTTATTTCTAAAAGAAAAGCTGGGTCTATTTTCTAACAATTCTCTCAAGTCAGGATCCGACAATAAAACATTCCAATTCTTCTCAAAAATATTACAGAACCTTCTGATGTCACTTGAATAAGTTATAGGGAATCTAACTTTAAAATCATGACCTTTCTTGCTTTTAACATCTTCTATAGTACTTGAGAAGAGCGGTTTACATCTCCCATCCCTATTTTCAACGGTATATTTAGAGCTTTCATTTATGTCTTTCTTACTATAACCTCTGTTTAAGAAGTCTTTCTCTAATATAGTCATTGTCTTCACAAAGCCTTCATCTGTATTATGTAAGTGAATTATTCTCATATATTGTCCTTTCACTACATTTTTATGTACAAATGTTGGATGCATACTATAATTGACAGGATATCTGTATATATTTTTGACTTATTGATTACTAATTATGTATCAGAGGAATTGTTTGATTACTTTCAGATAGAACATCCAACTATACCCATTATTTATGGTCTACCTAAAATTCACAAAGACATCACACAGCCCCCTATGAGACCTATTGTATCCAGTAAAGGATGGGCCACAGAAGCCATCTCAATTTAGATTGAACAAAATTTACAAATAGTCCTAAAATCATGTGAGACTATACTAAGGGATACAAAGGCATTTCTGCGACTGTTATATAATAAGACCAGGAATATTAATAGAAATTATGTATTTGTGACAATGGATGTCACTTCACTGTTCACAGTGATACAGAATAAATGGGGTATTGAGAAAGTACATGATATTCTGACCTTGAAACAAGTTTTTCAAAGCACTAAGATTAATTTGATATGTGAGTTGCTTGATATTGTCCTAGAAAATAATGTCTTTAGATTCAATGACAAGTTTTATCTACAGAAAGTTGGTGTAGCAATGGGCACTGCTTGTGCTAACAGCTACGCCAACTTAGCATTGGCTGCATGGGAAAAAGATCATGTATTAAGTGCTAGCAATAAATATGCTGGCAAAATTGTATGGTATATACGTTTTGTAGATTATGTCTTCCTGTTATGGGATGGTACTAGTGAAGAGTTGCAAGAGATGGTGGAGTACTTACATAGCACCACTGAATTTTTAAGATTCACTAGTCAACATTCCAGGGACTCTATTGAGTTCCTAGATGTTTTGGTTAAGAAGACAGCATTAGATGAACTTACAACAGGGATGTACAGAAAATCTACATGGAGAAATAGTATCTTACATAAGACTGTACTTGTCTCTCATTTAGTTCAACATAAGTATCTGTATCATTCAAAAGTTCCATCATTTTCTTGTAATAAAAAACCTTATCCATTACTACTACACTGCCCCCTTGTCACCTGCTTGTAATTCTAATTTTATATTTTGGTTTTACCTGTTGGACTGAGTTAAAGTTCTTAGTGTTAAAAGCTTGGTGATGTGTAAAGAGTAATGATAAATATCTATTCTGTGTTTTAGATCAAAATCTTTAGTCCCAACTCTTAAGATAATATGAGTTGAAATCATTTTAAATAGACCCATCTATATATATATATATATATATATATATATATATATATATATATATATATATATATATATATATATATGGGTCTATTTCAAATCATTGAATCTCATTTCGTCGAAATTTCATTTCACTGAAAGTTCATTACATCGACAAGCATTTGCCCCCTTCCCCAATACTGTGTGACCCCGGAGTTGATATATATAGTAGGGGGGGGGGTGAAGCCCCCCACGTAAAATGCTTCATCGAAATTTCATTTCACTGAAAGTTCATTACATCGACAAGCATTTGCCCCCTTCCCCAATATTGTGTAATATATAAAATAAAGGTTGTAAGGAAAGTCACCAGGACGACCACAGCAAGACAAAAGGTTTATTCAAACCCAGCACGGCACAACACAGAAAGCACCATACATTAACATTCCATTTAATTATACGTTTTCGTCCAAGATAAGATGGCACATTGTATATCAGTTCACTAACTCCATGCACTTCTCTTCCCTAGCGTGTGAACACTGAAGCCATTGCTTGTTAACTGCAGTTGCAGCACAGCACTTCCCCTCTTTGAAAAGAGAAGTGCACGGAGTTTATTTTTATTTATTTATTTATTTTACATTTATTAACCAGGAAAAATCCAACTGGACCAGGTCCATTTTCAGTGGATGCCCAGGAAGAAAAGCTCCACGTTTGACAAGAAGAAAACAAAACAAAAACAATACAATGTGAATAAGTACAAAAAATACAAATATTTAGAGGTAGACATATACAAGAATCTATCACAGTAATTCAAATAGGGTTACATGAATATAACAATATCTTACAATATCTGTAGACAAAAATATTACAAAAGAATGGTAGTGACTACATGGTTAGTGAACTGATATATAAAGTGCCGTCTTGCCTTGGATGAAAACGTATAATTAAATGGAGCATTAATGTATGGTGTTTTCTGTGTTGTGCCGTGCTGGGTTTGCATAAACCTTTTGTCTTGCTGTGGTCTTTCCTTACAAACTTTATTATATTTATTGGTTGGTTTCAAGGTTGTGGTTTGCTTCGTTTTATAAATATATATATATATATATATATATATATATATATATATGTATATATATATAGATTCACTTTATAATTTCAAAATACTGTAATACCGAATTTCAGTATTTCGAAATCATAAAGTCAAACTTTCATAATCTCGACAGGCACACAATCGCAAAACACACAGTCACAAAGACATACAAACCATACACCACACAACACATATATCGTCCAACCCACACTACAACAAACAAAACACACACAAACATACCTACACTACATGTAAGCCTCCCCTGCATCCCCCATGTGGGGGGCTGCACCCCCACACCCCTACTTATATATACTAACTCCGAGATCGCACAGACACAAAAAGGAAGCACACACCCACACATTTCACAGTCCCTCTCACACACACAAACATCACACATATACATACATCCACACATTCAGATACACTCAAACTCCCACACATAACCCTTACAAAACACTCACTTACCTTCAATTGCACCTACATCCATACACGATACACTTCCAACACTGCACACCATGTACCATAAGCCATAGCTGCAAATTCAAGATATTCGAATTCGCGATTATTCACTTTCGCAATTTTCAGTTTTTGACTTTATGATTTTGAAATACTGAAATTCGGTATTTCAGTATTTCGAAATTATAACGTGAACCCATAAATATATATATATATATATATATATATATATGTGTGTGTGTGTGTGTGTGTGTGTGTGTGTGTGTTTATACATATATATATATATATATATATATATATATATATATATATATATATATATATATATATATATATATATCTACATATATACACATGGGTCTACGTTGAATTGCCGAAATGGTATTTCAACAAAATCCAGTTGGCCAACTCCGCTTCTCCGAAATGCTGTTACAACAAAACCACAGACTGTTGAAATTCTTTCCCTGTGAAAGGAACCACTTGGCCACCACAAAAAAACCCTAAATGGACCAAAGTTAAACCCACCCAAGTGGGGGGGGCTTTGCCCTCCATACCCCACATGTAGGGGTCTTTGCCCCCACACCCCCCTTACTTAAATATACCAACTCCGAGATTGCACTACAATGAAGAAAGGACAAAGTTCATCATGGTGGCCAAGTGGTTCTTTTATTTTAAGCAAATAAAAGGGGTGGCTATGGCAGCCTCATGTGCCCTCTGCTATGCCAATTTGGTGATGCTGGACTGGGAGACAGGCAAAGTGTTTACATCTGAATTTTGGGAGTATATAAGGTTTTATGGATAATTTTTTGGATGACATCTTTATTTTATGGAAGGGGCCAGCAGCACACATCACTAAGTTCATTGAATATATGAGCAGGCATTCGCACTTTCTAAAATTTACTTTTAATTTTGACCACAACAAAATTAATTACTTAGACACAGTAATTTCACATACAGGACAAGGCTGTAAATCTAACATTTACAGGAAGCCTACAATCAGTAATACATATTTGGACTATACTAGCTGCCAAAGACCAAATTACCACCGTAACAGCTACAAACAAATGCAATCTGAGGGTCATGCTGCTCAACGGTAGAAGTCTAAATCTCAAAATGCACTCACTCAAAGCACTCCTTAAATCGGAGAACATCGACATTTGTGCTGTAACAGAGATCTGGTTCAAGGCAACAGAAAGAACCCTTGCACTATCAGGCTATTACTCATTCCACACCTTTCTGCCCCAGAACTTGGACCAAAGCTCCGAAGGGGGTGGTGTTTCTGTATTCATAAAGGATGCGCACACCTCCAGACTGGTAGCCTAACATAACGCATCTGAGATACTTCAGGTGCAGCTAACATTGGGTAGGACACTGATTCAGGTTGTAGCCTGCTATAGGTCCCCAACCATGTCCCAAGACTCACACTCCACATTCCTAAACACCCTGGAGAATATTAGGGTCCAACCTAACATTCTCATACTGGGTGACTTCAACTACCCCTCCATTAACTGGGAAAATTACTCATGTACCAATACACTTGCCCAACATTTTCTGGAATTCATTAATTTCAATGCCCTGGACCAGCTCGTTCTTACCCCCACTAGAGGTAACAACATACTTGACCTGGTCATTAATAACATGGGCGACCATTGCTCTACACCAAAAGTCAAGTTGTCCCTGGTTAGATCCGACCACAAACTAATCACCTTGGAAATCCATATCTCTCTCATCCACCCCTGCCCACAAAGGTAATCATCATGAAAAACCTTTCCAAAGCTAACTTTGGGTTCCTAAAAACAGAGGTGGCTAACTTCACAGCACCCATGCAAATGGAGAATAGTTGCATGACTGCCGAATCATACAACAATGCACTGTATGAACACATACACAAATACATGGATCTCACCATACCCATCAGAACCAAGACACTCTCTTCAAAACAAGGAAACCAATCTGGTGGTCCCCTGCCATAAACAAACTCTACAAAAGAAGGTGGAAACTGATGTGGAATAAGGTGAAGTCCCAAGACTGGAAAAACTCCCTTATCAGCCTCAACAAAAGGTTGAGATCCCTCATCAAATCCTCTAAAGCTAGCTATGAAAACAGAATTTGAGCAAATAGTAAAGACAACCACAAGACCTTCTATATTTATGTAAAGAATCTCCACAGCAATACCCAGATTTGGTCTGAGCTACTGCACAATGGTACCTCTTATACTGAGCCAACGGATATCGCCAATATACTGGCCGACAGATTCAGTGCCAACTTTACCCCGCTCTCCCCCCAAAGGACCAATCACAATACCAGTAGATTGTCAGGCACCTAGTATTACTGCTGCACAAGTTAAAACAGCACTGTCCAAGGCCAAGAATACAGCTTCTATGGGACCTGACAATATCCCCAGCTGTGTTCTACATGAACTACAGAGTAAATTGTCACCTCACCTGTGTGCCCTGTTCATTCACAGCCTCACCTCAGGCTTTGTCCCTACCAAATGATGTACTGCTACAGTCATCCCTCTCCACAAGGGAGGAGGTACTACAGACCCCGGGAACTATCACCCCATTAGCCTGACAAGTCTTGTATGCAAAGCTATGGAATGCATCATCATGGACCTAATAAACAAGGATATAGGGAATCTCCAAACACTGGATCCTACACAGTTTGGTTTTGTGAAGGGTAGATCATGTCTGCTTAACTTGGTCAACTTCTTTGAGTCAGTCACCAGAGCTGTGGATGAAGGCAAGGTGGTTCATACATCCTACCTTGATCTGGCCAAGGCATTTGATACCATTCCCCACTTCTGAATCATTGAAAACTCACTAAGCTAGGCATCAACCCCAATATCACTAGGTGGGTTGTAAACTGTCTCACAGATAGAACCCACACTGTGAAAGTAGCTGACTCCAAGTCAGACTGTCGACCAGTCACGAGTGGAGTCCCACAGGGTTCGGTCCTTGGTCCTCTCCCATTTGGTATCTACTTCTCTGAAGTCCAGACCAACATGAAGGGACTCTGGCTGACAAAGTTCACAGACGATTGCAAGTTGGGCGCTATTATTAACTCCCCAAGTGATGGACATTCTACAGAAAGGCCTCAATGAGACCAGTGACTGGTATCAAAACCCTGGCCTTAAGCTCAATGCCAAAAAATGTGTCATCATCCCCCTTGGGAAAAACCCAGTTCCCTTGAATTACCACATCAATGGTAGTCCACTGAACACAGAAGGCGTTATAAGAGATCTAGGAACACAGGTTGACAGCAACCTCTCTTTTGACCACCACAGTGCCACTATGGTCAGAAAGTCCTTCTATGTGGCACATCTCATTACTAACGGTTTTGCATCCAGGAAGAAGGAGGTCATTGTCTCCCTCTACTCTTCCCTCAGTAAGCCAGTCATCAAGTACAATGCCCCATTTGGCATGTACCTCACTAGACACCTGCAACAACTGGAGAGGCCACAAAAGTACCTCACAAACAGGATACTAGGCCTTAAACACTTGTCCTGTATGGAGAGACTCAAAAAACTCCAACTATTCTCTGTCTCATATCGCCTACTTAGGGGCGATCTCTGCTTGACTTACAAAGCTATGTCTGACCCAGCTCTGTTAGAAATGGTACATCTAAAGAAATCCCAATCCCTCCGCACCATACTCTGCAGAGGCCTCAACCTCATTACCACAGTCAACAGAACACGCTGAAGGGACAGGTTCATAACCCAGAGACTGCCCATGCTATGGAATAGACTTCCCATACATGTCAAGCAGAGCACCTCACTGGACCTCTTCAAGAGAAATCTTAATGAATGGATGGGAAATAGAAAATTCAACCTGGGGATCACTCCAGTGGTTCTACTTGACAGAGGCACTAGGATCTAAGGTTGGGTGGCATGATGCCAGGGTAATTCTATGGGCTAGGTTTGTAAAGGCTCCAGGGCCATTAGCCTAGTACACACCTATGAACCTATGAACCTGTGAACCATCTACAGAAACAAAAGAAAAGTGTACTAAAAGGATAATACACTCAGGCAGTAAGGATGACTTCCCAGTTGGATGAGCTCCCCATGGAATTAGATAAGGTCTCAGATATGTTTTTGGCAATAGGGTACTCCTTAAGTATGGTAAATGATGTTAAGATTTATGTACAAGGAGAATAGGGTAAAAAGTATAAACCCCTTTTAGGGGATGGAATGGAAAATGGCAATACAATAAGTAAGCAAACAATTATGACAGGGCTATGGTAATTCAATGTCCACTACAGGTTAGTCATATTACCAAAATAATAAGAAAAAAAAACTAGAACATTTTAAAAACCAACCCCAGCATTTATCAGATATTAGGTCCAGAACCCTTGTTTTCTTACAAAACAGGAAAGAATTAAAAAAACAGTTTTGAAGTGGGTGCTAAACATAGTCTGGGATCAACTGGAGATAAAGGGATCTTTAAATGTGGAGCATGCTCACAGTGTAGTTATATTTTGGAGGACAAATTTATATTTTTGGATAATTATTCTCATGAGAAAGTTGAGTTTGTGAGTGTGAATTGTGCCATAATATTGGTGATTTATTTAGCTAAGTGCTTTGGGTGTTTTGTTTTTTATGTAGGAAAAGCCAAACATAACCTCAGAAAGAGGATATATGGGCATGTATACAACATAAGCAAATGTAATAAAAATAGTGACTTTATAAACATATTAAAAGTTACCCCTCACACAAAAACTTTCTCTTTGGGATTTTAGAAAGAGTGGAAACGAACCCAAGGGGAGGAGATCCTAAATTACTATTTGAGTCTAGGGAGGTAAAATTGTAAATTAAATTAAATGCCTGTCCCTTCCCAGGAATAAAGGAAACTGCTTCTATTCACCCATTACTGGCATTAAGACCCAGTAGTACTTCTGCGGTGGTGCAGCGGTAGCATTGTTGCCTCACAGGAAGAGGTTCTCCCATTCGATTCTCGGCTTGGGTTGGGAGTGCCTTCTGTGTGGAGTCTGCATGTCCACCCGTGGTCGAGTGGGTGTTAGAAAGACATGCGTTGAATGGGCATGCCTTCGTTGAAGGTTGGGCATTGGGCTGGCAACTCGACACCATAAAAAACAACTGCCAATCGTTAGCGGACCGGAGTTCGGCTGTGGCGACCCCTAACCAGGAAAAGCCGAAAGACAAACAACAAGACTTTGGCATACATCACACTGATAGGTTTAAGAAAAGACTTTTACATAACATTTTCACAGGACATTTCTTACAAATGTTTTGGTTTTAGTTTTTATTACATGATCATTTTTTAATAATTTTCTTTTAACAACCTTTTAACCTTTCAGTATGTTGAGTTTGGTTATATGTTAATGATTGTTTGAGTTGCTATGATGAATAATTAAGGAACTGGACTTCTGATTGGCTGAATCAATTAACTAATAATGTGCTGTATTTACATAAACAAGAGTTAACGCATTTTTTTAACTAATTCTGATAAAGTCCACGTGATGGATGAAAGTGCTTAATCAAAGTTTCTTCTGTTTAATAAAACAGTTTTTATCAACATCAGTTGCGGATTAATATGGAGTAACAGCTGGCGTTACTATTTCTTCAGTGTTTGGGAACATTTTCTAAAATTACTGCCAGCTGAGCATAATTGATAAGTATGCTACATTTCAGAGGTTCATTTCCTGCAATCTCCAGTTTCATCGTCTTCAAACTGAACAAGTCACTTAGCAAGACCAAAGGTCCTAAGTCTCATTTAAGTCCCATCTTGTAGGTATTTTCCATAAGAGAAAAATACTTAGGTGCAGTCTTTGTAATGGAGCTTTTCTCCCCAGCCTCCACTGAAAATGGGTTCTTCTTGGCCCAGTGGACTTCCCTGTAAACAAATGCCAATAAAATAAATAAATAAATAATAATGGAGCATGTGCAGGTGACTCAGGAAGCGTATAAAATTACATTTCAACATTTAACTTTATAATATAGATAATTAAAGTCATGAAGTGGCCATAGCAGGTCTTCATAAAACAAAGAGGTCTAGTTTAAAAAGCAAATAAATAATAGCATGCCAAATCTGCATCTTTAATGTGTTCACCAAAGTGATCTCTGTGATCTCAAGGACCCCTCTAAAAATGTCATAAATCAGGTGTGCATGCCTGTGGAAAGCTAATTTTCCTATTTTCTTCACATTTGAAGTCACAGCAATTATCTGAACAGTACACTGTTGAAATCCATTGTTTTTGCCCAAATTATGCATATACTTATTTAATTTCTTAACAGTAATCCAAATCGTATACAGTCATTTAATTACATCAGATGCCAAAGAACCACACATTCAGCATAATATTCTGATCTAAAATAACATTTTCTATGCATTTGTGGCAAGATATGCCATCACTATCACAGCAAAAGAAGAAAAGGATAGTAGTTGAGAGCTTTCATTCTTCTTTCTTTGATATTAAACTGCCAGTCACATACATTGATAAAAAGTAGCCTAAATCATAAGCTCTGACTACTGGAAAATGAAGGTTTGATAAATCATAATAGCAACTTGAGTACAAGCCAAAGCCTCGGCACTCTGTAATATATTTCTGCTGCAAATGCAGGTGTAAGGAAGCTAAAAGCATACTGATTCATACATTACAGCTTATGATTCATCTTCTTTGGACAGAAATGCAGACTAGACAAAACACTGCATATCAGATATCTGGCTATAGCTGAAAGGCTGAATAAAATCCTGTCTTGGCTTGCTATGCAAAGAAAATAATAAAAGGATTTGCTCTCGGTCTTCCTTTTTGTGTCCTTCTCAGTGACATCCACAGTTTGCTGTGAAATCTAGGAAATGACTTTTTTGATGCTTTAATTTTACTCTTGTCCTTGGCAGTGCTTCTGCCTTGTCCATTGATTTCCTGCCCTTTTCTCTTTGTATGTCTGCATTTATAAAACTGCATGTGTGCTCCTGTGATTTTTATATCTGATACTGGCTTCCTTTTCTTTCTTGATTCATGTCCATGGCAGGTGATTTACTGATAAACTCTAAATCAGTAGAGCTGCTCATCACTGATGGAGAGGCTGTAGCAGGACGCCTAAGAGTTATTATCAGAACAATAGCAGACATACTACAAGCAGATATAAAAGCATAGGCTGAGGTGATAAAGCCAGCACCCGCTGTGCAAGTCAAGGAATAGCTAGTGGTTATTGATACTGCAATATGTAACAACAGAACTATAGGGATAGAAAAGAAACATCAGTTTATGAAGTATAAAACTAATTCAAATATGTTTAAAAGCAGTATAAAGCAGACTAAGAGTAGCCTTTTGGAACAATTAAGTTCCTATGTCTGTAAAGGAGGCAGTTCTGTACAGTTGTATAAGTAAACATAACAGTAGAATGTTTGAATAATCACTACTGCAGTAGCCTTAGAAATATGGATTATATCCTGCCAAGGATATAACAGCCAGACAGCTTCCAAACGTTTTAGGGTACCTTCCACACACCCATAAGGTCAGTCAGCTCGAGCTACACTGACTAAAAAGACAGGTTTGGGCACCAAGCCCTTCAGAGCTTTCATGTCAATAGAGAAAAGGAGTCTGAGTCATTAAAGGACAATGCTAGGAGCAACAAAAAATAAGTATTCACACCTGGCATAAACAACACAAACCTATCATAGGTTCATAGGATGATACTTGGCTATTGGCCCAGAGGACCTTATAAGCCTAGCCAAGAATTTCGCCCATGTTCCCTCAAAGTCAGCACCTGTTTCCCCTGTCCAGCAGGAACATAGGTGGGATTCCAGGGATGTATTTTCTGTTTCCAATCCAGTCGTCCAAGTCCTCTTAAAGAGGGCTAGAGAGGTACTATGCTTGACATGGAGAGGGAGTCTATTCCACAGATGGGGAAGTCTTTGGGACACAAATCTATCCTGCCAACAAGTTCTATTAATGTCACAGACCAGGTTAAGGCCTTGTGTGCAGGTTGCATGAGTGGAATTTGACTTACGGATATGCAGCAACTTCATCAAGGCTGTGTCTGAGATGGCCTTGTATGCCAGACACAGGTCACCACTGAGCAGTCTGTATGAGACTGAGTAGAGGGACAAGGCTTTTAGCCTATCTGTATAGGATAGGTGTTTGAGACCCTGGATTTTCCTGGTCAGGAACCTCTGTGGTCTCTCCAGCTGCTGCATGTGCTTGGCAAGGTATATGCTGAAGGGGGCATTGTACTCAATAACGGGTCTGATAAGGGAGGAGTACAGGAATGTTATGACCGCCTTGTTCCTGGATGAAACACCCTTATTTATGAGGTGAGCCATGTAGAAAGCCTTCCATACAATGGAGGCAACATATTGTCAAAAGTCAGGTTGCTATCAAACTGGGTCCCCAAGTCCCTCACAACTGATTGTGTGCATATCACATTGCTATTAATGTGATAATTAGTGGGTATGCCATTTTTCCCCATTTATTGGCATTCAATTTGAGGCCATGCTTCTGGAACCAGTCATTAGTTTGGGTAAGGCCCTCTTGGAGGATATTCATATCACTAGTGGAATTTAAGACAGCACCCAGCTTGCAGTCATCTGCAAACTTGGTCAGCCACAGACCACTGGTTTTGGCTTGCACCTGAGAAAAGTATATCACAAACAGTAGAGGCCCCAAGACCGATCATTGGGGTACACCGCTCATTAATGGGTTTACTACTATAGGTGGCTTCCCCTATTTTGACTGAATGGGTTCTATCAGTAAGCCAGTTAGCTATGCCTAGCTGGGAGAGTTTATCTATTATGTCCGAGGGGGAACAGTATCAGTTCCCCACTATCAAATCTGCTGGGCATGGTCTGTACTCATACCATGTCTCTAAGGCTTGGAACTCCTTACCTGTATCCGCCAGGTCACTATCCTCCCTACAATCCTTTAAAACCTTTCTAAAAGACTTTGTATCCAAAATATATCTGTGTTCTTCTTCAACCCCAGGATAAAACTAAATATAAACAAGTACATATTCATACCTCACACACACCTTACTCTCCCTTCATTACTGACTTTTATAGTACAATCAATTTCTCTCCCCCTGACTCTCTGTCTAAATATGCTACAATCCTGTTATTTTTTTCTCCCACTTCATGTTGCAATTCCTGTTTATGTTACACTAACCTACCTTTTTTTTCTCTAAACTGGCTAAAATTTCTCTAATTTTTAACTCGTCATATAAGTTGTATCTGTTCTTAACCAATGTGTTCGCATTATGTCTAATTTGGTGTAATTATTTAAACTGTAGATGTTTTGTGTTATCTTTGAAGATTGTAAAGTTATTGTTCTTAAAATGTATTTATAATACTTTGGAGCTTTTCTCCCAGAGCCTTCACTGAAAATGGGTACCTACCCACTCTGACTTTCCCAGTAATTAAATGTTAATAAATAATAAATAAATAAATAAACAAGGGAAACGGAGTGAGGGAGAGGCTACTGCATCAGTAATAATATGAACATCTGCTTTTATAGTAAGTTTACTTACACAGCGGTACTGTGTTCATCATATTGATCACTGTTGCAGTACCCTTAGCTATATGACTAGCTGTCTTTTGGAGGTGGAAGGGGAATTGTCCAGGAGCCCCGAGAGAATGGCCTGGGTAAAGTCCGATCTAGACATACAGAAGGAACCAAGCTTATAGTGCCTTGTAAAAGTATGTACAGAGGATAAGGCTGCTGACTCTAGAATACTTCTAGAATCCAACCCTATCCAAAAAGCTATATATGAAACTAAGGCCCTGATACAGTGGGCTTTGATCCTGCCTGGAATAGTTTTGTTGTGATTAGTATAACAAAAGGAAATAGCCTTAGACAACCATTGTTTTGCCATAGGCTGTCTCTTCTTCTTTCCTTCAAAAGAAATGAGCAACTAATCAGAAAGTCTGAAAGATTTAGTTTCGTCAAAATAGTACTTGAGTTGTCTGTGGACATTCAAGGTATAAAGTATTCTTTCTCCTCATTTTAAGTTCAGGAAAGAAAACAGGGAGATGGATAGTTTGGCTTAAAGTAAACATGGATACTGCTTTAGGCATAAAAGAAGGATCAGTTCTAAAAAAAAAATGTCTCTATGGAAAATGAGATAGGGTTGATTCACCTAAGAGTGTGCAATTCAGATACTCTTCTTGCAGAGGTCAGCACAATCAATAAAATATTTTTACATATTAAAAACCTCATGTCAGCTATATTAGCTGGTTCACATGGAACAAGTATTACCTTATGTAACATAAAATTAAGATTTCAAACAGGGTCCACCAGTTTTCTTGGAGGACTCTAATGCAAAACCCCTTTCAAAAACATTTTGACATGAGAATACATTGAAAGAAGAGGATCCAAGGGCAGACATATAGAAATGTGTGATAAATGAACCTTGATGCAGAAGTATGAAAGGCCACAAGATAGTAACAAGCACAAATATGGGAAAATCAGAGAACAACTAGCTGTGAAATGGTGCTGGTTATGTTGTTGGCACCAACTAGAAAACCGTTTCCATTTGCTAATATACAATTTACTAGTAGCAGAGTTTCTTGCCTCCATTAGTATCTGCTGCACATCCTCAGTAAACAGGTTCCTAAAGGAAATTAAGACCTTGTCATCCAAGCAATTAGTTGGAGTTACTGGGATCATGGTGTGTCAAACATTCCCGATCTTGTGTGAGTAGAGCCATTCTGTAAGGAAGCTTATTATAATTGCCCCAGGCCATTTTCAAAAGAAGGGAACACCATTACTGCCTGGCACACCTCTCAACTGTCCATATTTGTGCAGAATATCCAGATTTCTGCCACATATTTTTGGTCTGTTCCTCATAAAATTTGTGTTTTTTTCTTGCAAATCACTGGGATGATCTCAAGATTGAAGTCAATAAATAATGTCATACATTTGAGTTTTAGACTTTATGCCCTTCAGAAAATGCATGCTAACACAAATCCTGTTATTCTAGTACTTTCTAAGTTTATAACAGCAATATTTAAAGTCTGTCCCTATTTTTGGGTCTCTGTACCTCCATTATGGCTGGCTTTGTACAAATTTCTTGCACTAAGAGCTTGAGAGGTATGCTGCCTGGACTGGAAGGGAGTTACCACATTGATCTTGGAGGATTCCTTCTGAATCTTCAGAAGTACCCTGGATATCAGTGAAAAGAATGAAAAGGCATGCAGGAAAATTCCTGTCCAGGAAAAGGAATTTGTCTTTCCGGCTTTTTTTGCATTGAGTTCTGAAGCAGAATCTTGCCAGCTGATTGTTCAGAGGGGAGGCAACAAGTCTACTTGAAGAACTCCCCAGAGATGGATCAGATCTTGGAAGAACACTGATCTAGTTTCCCCTCTTGAGGGTCTACCCTTGTCCTGCTTAGCTTGTCTGCCACTTTGCTATGATGGAATGAAGGATGTCTGTAGAGTGTGATCGTGCTGTGAAGTCCGTGAAGTATCCCAGGCTAATATGGATAGTCTGCAAAGAGGTGCTACCTGGTTTCCCTTGCTTGTTGGTGTACACAATGAGTGTTGTACTGTCTGTGACCTCTTGAAGAGGTCCAGGGAACCAAATATGATTCATGGAATTGAGTACCTTGATTAGGACAAGCATTTATTTTATATTTATATGCTTGCATCTGTCCTTGGTGTCCCACACACCCTGCACTTTTATCCCTCCTGAAACTGCATCCCCAAGCAAAGTCCAATAGATCTCTGGTGTCTGCTTTAGAGCAGGGAGGGAGATAAGAGAGCCTGGGTCTAGGGAAATTTGCTGTCTCCATCAAATGATTTCTCTTCTGACAAATGCCAACAATGGGATTTGAAAGAGAAAGGATGTTTGTATTATGACCAAAGAGACTTCAGATACCATTACATCTTTCCTGTGTGGAGTCTTGCCAGGGGTATCTTGAGAATCATAGATGCCATAAGACCCAAAATCCTGAGGCATTCCCTCAAAGTGACTGACGACTGAGTGGAAAAGCTTAGAAATAAATTTAGGTATAGATCTATTTTTCCTGTGGAATGAAAGCTCTTTGAACTTGCATGTCTAGCTGATATCCCAGGAAAACAATCCTGTGTGAAGGATTCAAAAAATACATTTGAATGTTCTCTTGAAATCCAAGCTTGTGTAAGAGACTTTTCACCCAAGTGGCAGATTCCTGACACTTTGAAAAAGACTTTGCAAAGATAAGCAAGTCATCTAAATATGGAAAAATGTGGGTACCCTGTAGTCTGCAATGAGCTATAACTGGAGCTAGACACTTTGTGAACACTCTTGGTGCAGTGGATAGTCCACGGGGTAAGGTAGAGAACTAAAAATGTGATGCAGACACACAAACCTTTAAGAAACACCTAAAGTCTAGATGAACAGGGATGAGATGATAAGCATTTTTTAAATATAGCGTTACCAGGAAACCTACATGAGGAAGAAGATGTAACAGGTTGAGAAGTGATGGCATTTTGAAACTGAGCATTATTACAAACAAATATAGGAAGAGACCCAGAACTGGTCTCCAACCATCTTCTTCCTTTGGCACTAAAATATCCTTAAATAAAAACTTTTCCCAACCTGGGAAGGAGGAACCGGTTCTGTAACTCCCTGAGGCATGTTGAAGAACAAGGAGAAATGCAGGACTCTGGTTTGTTGGCTGACAAATTATCCCCTGGATAGGATGGATTTCCTCCCACTGCTATCTTGATCTTCGGAACTCATGTCTGAAACTATCTGTTGCCCAAGAGAACAGTACAAAGTCAGACTTTTCTGAAGAGAAAAAGGACTGCCAGTGTGGGAACATGGATCAACATCCCTTAAATAGTCACCCTGAATTGATGCACAGTCCTTGGTTTTGGGGGGAGTTTCTGAATTCTTTTTTGGAGGTCTCGAAACCCCCTTGCTATTTCTCAAATGTATGCACACATTTTGGTGAGACTTTTTTTTTTTTTTTTTTTTGTGAAATTGGATGAAAAGTTAGAAAATCACTTTAAATTTTTGAAAAAGGAGGGCTGAAAAATCTTAGAGATTCCCTTCCTCAGCTTACCCCTTTCATGACACTTTCTGATAGCCTATGCAGCAGAGGAACCAAAAACTAAATCTCTGTCCAAAGAAGAGTTTAAAATCTTATTTTTTATATCATCTGGGTGGTTTTGAGAATGCAGCCAGGCAAACCTCCTCAAGACAGTACTAGTGGCCACAGTCCTGGAAGAAATATAAACTGAGTTATACACACACTGTAAATAAGGAGTTGTAACACATGAAACAGAAGAACTAAATTATTTAAAGCAGATGTTTTTCTCACAAGAAGAAACTGCAGAAAAAAAATTCCTCATACTTTCACAATTAGAATAAATTTTAGCATCTGGACCTAACAATTAAAAATTCTGAAAATCAAAGTTGCAGAAGCATGCACTTTTCCCATACGTATCAATAATCTTCCTTATCTTATCAGAAAAGCTAGATGTTTAGCAGCAGTAGGATTAAGTAACGCTATAGCTGCTGGGTCATGTTTGGGATGAGTGTATAAAAACTAAAAAGATTAAGGAACTTTATATATTCTATCTGTCTTTTTAGGGGCAGCAGGCTGAGTATCAAGAAAATTGCAATCTGTGACACACATGTCCTTCAGAGCCTACAGAACTGGAGGAATGGGGGCAGGTTCTAGAAATTCCTTCTGCAACAGCTCATAATATTTCTGAGGGACTGAGAAACCTCATTGTTCTTCCACTGAAAACACTGACACATTTTGGAAATAGTCTCAAATTTAAAAAAAAAAAGAAGAAGAAGAAAAAAAAACACCATAGGGCAAATCAGAAACTGAGCTCTCCTCTGATTCCAAATCAGACAACTGAGGAAAAAAAACTGTATCTGTCCCTTCATGTTCCTGTCCAGATTCAGAATCTTGAAGCTCTTCAGGAAAATAAGTATCTCTCTTTCATTTACCAGAAACCACTTTATAAGAAGGATCAATAACCAGACTTAAACCCTAAGCCTGACCCAATAATCTATCCTTGTCTAAGGAAATTTGAGGAGGAGTATATACATATTTAACTTTCTGTTTCTTTTTGACATAAAAACAGAGCCAACAGTGTTATTAATATCAGCATCAGCTTCCCCAGGGATGTCCACAACATTCTGATAAAACAGGACAGACAAGAGTGGCTCTCATTTGCCCAGTGAGGGACCCCCAACAGCTGCACAGGATTTGGCTAACCCCTGGTCCACAGTGGCTGTAGATGCTACACCAAAGGGGTCCAGGGAACAAAATAGTGGTTTGAAGAACAAGCTACGGCTATAGCAGAGTCACCCACTTGCAGCTGAGGCAAATTTCTAGGCAGCTGTGATAGCAAAAGCTGTTTGCTTAACTTTTTCTTTTTTTTTGGCTAGAAGAATTACCAACCATGGGACCAATAGTTTGTTCCATGGTCAAGCTGAAAATGGTGCCTCTTTCCCATGGAAAACAAGCAGCAAAAAAACAATAACAATTTCCTTAAAAGTCACTTTATTCACACAAAAACACAGTAAGAAAGCATTTTAAAATGATGTGGCAGCCCTCAAAATTAAAATAAACACAATTTCCCCACAGAAAAAAATGGTTCTCAATTACTCTAAACTACTTTTAAGCTGACAGGAAAAAAGCACACTCATGTTTAAAAGTATGGTTAAGTCTCATGACAATTCATTAGAAAACAAACTCCTAGATTAAAAATAAGTACAATGAAACAAACATTTTTTTTTAAATGAGGAAGGTTTTTCCCCAAAGAGAACTTCTCTGCCCAGTGAAGGAACAGCACACAATGATGGTTCATCTTTGAAAGCCCGCAGAGGAACTCTCTGTCTTCAATGGCAAGAAAACTTTAAGGCCTTGGCACCCAAACTTGTCTTTTTAGTCAGCTCAGCTTAAGCTGACTGATAGTTTGGGTGCATGGAAGATGCCCTGAAGCTTCAGAAGCTGGCCAGCTGTTATATCCTTGGCAGGATACAACCAAATATCTAAGGCTACTGCAGCAGTGATCAGTATGATGTACATTTGCATGCATACACAATGACAGAAAGGCACTTGAAGGCTCTTTTTAATGAATGAACTTGTGCTCCAACTCCTGTCACATCAGAAAATAAGTGGAGTATGTTGTATGTCAGTCTTAGAAACTGAAAACAAAACAACTCAGTGGAAAAACAAATAAAGGCATCTGGTGTGGGAGAATAATCTACAACCTTTTTATCTTCACACCGCCAAAGTCGTGTGTGCTACCTGTTGAATCATTCATTCACAACTAAATCCAAGCAGCTGATGAGGCATCAAAGCCATCTGAGATTTGCAGCAGCATAGGCATGAGTGCTATTTGTGGAGCCACTCACCAAAATGAACAGCTTGCAACCTATTCTGCCTATTTTCTGGTGCCAGCTGGAGCTTTGATTTGTATGTTAAGGAATCCTCAACATTCTTCAACATACCACTGTTGCACAGAAACAGTGTTTTTTGCAACAAACAGAAAGTCACAAATCACTGATACAAATGGAATATTTTAATATATGAGACCACTAAACTTTGTGTTTTTTTTTCATTAAATACACATGTACATATGCATATACTCTGAGTCTATAGAGTTTTGGAGTAAGAGAGTATCATATGATCTCTCATCTGTTCATGTTCCATGTCTTAGTGCTAGACAATTACCTTTTATTACTGTTTGTCATGGAGTCAAAGAATTACCTTTTAATGCTTTTCAATGTTGTTTGACAAATATCTTTTTAGTACTGCTGGAAGTAGGCTCAGTTAGTAATCGTTTAATATCTTTTCTCAAGAATATTGATTATACTGTTCCATATCTCTGTGATTTCTAAACACTTCTGCCTAATCCAGGCAATTTAGACTCTTTATCATTCTCTTCTACACAGTTCTTTTTTTCTTTTGATTAATTGTTTGTCACAACTAATGACTTTAGCCACCTATCCACAGAATTCCCTAGCTAGCGACAGAAGCTCTTAGGTAGACAGTATTCCCCCAGCAAGGACAAAGCTCCTATAAGAACCACACTCTGCAGTGCCCACCCAAACACAATTGACAGTGGGTCTTCACAACTGTTGTCCCTTCCGAAGTCCTGATACCCTCAACAAATCCCCTCCCCTTGCCATAATAGTTTTAATTCAATAATTTTCAAACAATAGTTTCAACACCACTGCATAAGGCAGTGCTGATTAGCTTAGCACGGTGTCCTTGCTCTATCATTGGCCATCCTGAAGCCCCTTAGTTATACCCCAACTAGGCAGCCAGTTTCATCCTAATTTGGTCTTGGATACAACAATAATTATCACAGACTGGCGTAGTATTCCAAAGCACCATCACTGATAAGTATCTCTTTTTTATTTTAGGTCAATTTTTCTTGTATTCTTCACAAATTTGGTTAAAACTGCATACTATGTGCTTGTTCATGTTCATGAAACTGCACTGCAACCCTCCCTAGCATCTCCAGCTCTGGAATTGCCATTCTGAGTTAAGTAATCCACAACTCCCACCATCCCCTATAACTGGACAGCCTCTTATGGTTCAAATACCCCCTCTCCATTTCATCTCCCCTCATTAGGACAATTTACCAATTAGATCCTTGTGCTGCCCATACGCCTATATAGATTACATTTCCTCCAGGCTTTCCATTGAAAAGTTCCATTCATCCACCAATTTCCATGGTAGTTCCCAGAATTACACTGGCAGGCTACCATGAGACACTGCAGCAGCCTATCTTCACTCTCACATGGGAGCCAAAAGCAATAACTGCCTGCACCTCCCTTTCCTAAATACCTCACCATTTTCCCACTATAGCATTTAGTTTCATGCCACTCTAGTCTTACAAAGTAGATATAGTCCATGCACTCCCATTGTCCTCCAGTTCATTTTCTGCTACTGGAGTGGAATGGAGTCAAGCCTTCACTATCCTTCAATGGCAAACTCCAGTCTTTAAGCAGTTCCCCTTAAGCAAATTTAAGTGACCACACCCCCTAACTCACTGGTTGTTCATTGTTTCTTGACAAAACCCATTCAGCTCTATTTATCTTTTTCCTAATTGCTATTAGTTACCTTCCACCACTTTCTAATTGGTGTATCTTCCTAGCAGGTTCATCAACACCTCAGTTGACTTCTTTCCATTTCCCTTAGAAGAAGTTCTTTTACCAGACAAATACAGACCCACAGCCTGAGACAGTTTTTATCTACTTCTAGCTAGTCTCACCTAGCATCCTTCAATTTCCTTACAGATGCACTCTACAGCTCGGCAGTGAAAGACAGAGGGGTCACCCTCTCAGCTAAGATTTACTACCATTTACAAACCACCAATGATCTTCTCTAGTAGTAGTCTCACTCCCTCCTCAGCTTTTCATTGGCTAATGTCTATTTTCGGTGGTGACACTCATCTCCCTAAAATTTTCAATATGCTTTTTTTGACAACATTACATAGCCAAGCAAGTCTATGCTTCCTTCAGACTGACACTGTCTAACCTGTTCTCTGCTGATTCACTTCTGTGACTCTTTCTGTCCTCAGTGAGCATCTATTCACCTCCCTACTGGTCAGGGAACTCACTACCACTGTTACCCATTTGGCACAGTACCTCAGAGACCTCGGCCTCCAGAATCCAAACTCTAGACAATTTAAGAAAATGTTTTTATATATTCTAATATTAAATGCATAAATACCTAAAAGATCTGTACTGTTTTTACAAAAGTCTAAAGCTTTCTGAAGTCTTGCACATAAGACGAATGTGCTCAAAGGCACTACTGGCTACTTCATAAATCATATTTATATTTAAAAGACAGAAAGCCAAACAGGGCAGCTAAAATCCCCACTGAAGTTGCAGAATGCTTATTCAAGCCAAAAAAATCAATCCAGGAGTAGTCTAACACCAATAATGACATTATCATTCAAACCACTACTTCAGGTATTAGTGACTACAGGACTTCCTTCACTGTCTTTTCTTCTGACAGCATTGCAATAAAACAAATACTTAATAAGAACTGGTCCATCCTAAGACAAGATAAAGCTATTAGACCCTTCATTGATATAGTTCCAACCATAGTTTATAGAAGGGTAGGAACCTAAAAAGTGTATTTGAAACAAAACAAAGTGGACTTAAGCACAAACTTGGATATAGGAAAGGGACACTTTTAACATCAACAAAATTAATTTTAAAATTCATCATAGATGTAACTGTAACTCTGAAGGAGTGATTTATTATGCTGTTTGTAACCAATGTTGCTGTTTTTATATTGGTAAAACTGACAGGAAACTAAAAAATTGCATTTATGAGCACCTCTATGAGATCAAAACAAAAAAGTTAACCAATGCTTTGAGCAAACACATATTGGACAATGAAGAATATATGTTTAATTTTTTTTGTAATAGACAGTATAAGGACAGACATTAGAAGTGGAGTCTGATCCATACTCTTAGAAAAGAGAGAGCTTTACTGGCAGATACACTTTGGTGCAGGTAACTGGCCAGGATTAAATGAAAATATTTCAATCAGCTCCCTTTTAAAGCTCAATGCATTTGACAGATAAATTACATGGCATTATATATTTTAAACATTATTTTTTTTATAAAGAGTTTTTAATACTAATTTATACTTTTTACATATTTATATTCTGTTTTAATAGTGAACAAACTATTTTATATAGCATATTTATTTCATACAACTTTTTTACTGCATTTTAATGTTATGTCTTTAAGGAGGTGTGTCTTCTTTCATTTCATGATTATGATGCCTTCCACATGTCTTTATAAGGGGGACTACAATTTTATTGTATCTGATGAAGTTCAAGTGTTCTGGGATGAAAGGGCTTATCTGCTTTATGTGGATTTAATAAAGCTGTGTTTTGCACTTGGACTATTTCTGGATCATTTTTTGTCTTGAATAAGCATTCACTACTCCAGTGAGGATTTTAGCTGCCATGTTTTGCACTTGGACTACTCCTGGATTAATTTGTTGGCTTGAATAAGTATTCTGCAACTTCAGTGGGGATTTTAACTTCCCTGTTTGGCTTTTTGTCTTTTGAGCTATTTTTTTCTTTGTATTTTTTTGTTTTTTACAGTTGTTTGTATGGCCAATGAAGACAGTCTTGCTTCATCCCCCCAACTACTGACTCAAACCCCTGATTTTGGTGTTTTGCAACAAGCAGTAACAGAACTTACTTCTATAGTTCAGAATTTGGCTAAGAAAGTGGATTCTCTTTGTGCCACGACCCCCCCCCCCCGATAACATCAGGACCAATTCCTACCTTAGTACAGAATGCAATATGGTGGTTCCATGCCTGAGAAATGTTTTAACTGCTTCTAATCTTTCAAATGCCTCCCAAATGAGCTCTGGACCTTCCATATCTTTGTTGGCTGGTATTTCCAGTACTTTTACAGATTCTATTCCTTCTGGACAGTGAAACACTCATGGTACACAGGATTTTAACAGCTCAACATCAGTACCTGTATTAAAAGACTGGTTATCTGCTTCCATTAATCTGAATCATGGACGTTCAGCCAGGACTCATGCTGGTAATATTAACTTACACACTCTTTCTGAAGAGTTTGATTATTATCTTGCTAAAATCAAGGGTTTGCAATTAGACAATGCTTATTTTACTGAATGCATAAAAAGCTTGTACCTAAAGGGCTACAATTGTGGTGTTACCCTAATGGTTTACAGCCAGATTCTTCTCTATTTAAAGAATTTACTTCAATATTTGACCAGCATGGAATAGAATATATGAATGTTATTATCAAACATGATGAAGTTTTGATAAATTAATTAATTGAGACTGTCAGTGATTTGGATAATAACATTTGTAGTCATATACAATATAATGATTTTAAATATGAGCCTATTCACATTTTTAAGAGCATTGATGAAATGTGTTCCAATATAAAGGCACGTAAAGTGAAAAAATTAATTAGGAATAAGACTGACTACATTAAGGGTACAGCATACCCTCACAAGAATGGGGAACTAAAATTTCTGTGGAAAATGGGATCTGCAATAATGAATCTCAAGCTCAAGCCTCTAACAATAGTTCAGAGGAAGTTTTTTTAGACCAGGCAGATTTTCCCCCACTGAGACGCTCTGAGCGTCTAAAGAACAGAGCCCACCCCACAGGACAACCACTGGGTAGGCAGGTATACACCTTTTCATCACCCCAACAATCGATGGAGGAGGGAGGACAATCCAACAGCGGAGGGAGAACATTTTACAATCGCAACAACAACAGGAAATAATTGAAGTGGATTCCCCTGAACATACTGATGTTTTTGATATTATAGGCACTTACCATGACCATATTCTACCCCCTTGTAACATCATTACGAATTCTTTAGGTGATTTTAAAGTTTATAATTTTTCTAATGTTTGTATGAACAATTCACATTGTGACATTTTTGCAAAGGGTTTCACTTTTGTACCCCAATACAAGTGTAATGTAGTCACCACTTTGATGGATCTAAAAATTATACACCCGCAAGCTGAACCTAAAGGTCCTGTTTCAGAACTCTTTATCTAGTCAGTTTGATAACCCCCTTGCCATTTCCAGCACTTACAACCCTCTATTACATCCTATGATTTCCTTATTTGAGAGAATGTGTGAACTAGATATACGTAACCTCCCTACTAGGCATAGGAAGAATACTGAAATTCAGGAGACTGCCACCATTAATGAAATCAAGGATGTGTTGGATAGAATTAGGATTATGAAACCGGACAAAGGAGGTGGTGTTGTGTTAATGAACTTAGATGACAACAACAATAAGATGCTATTTATTTTAAACAGTAAAGCTTATGCAAAATCTTCCATCAATGAATTGAATTGTGCTTACACTAAAATATGAGGTGAACTACAAGACCTCTTTATAGAAGTTTCTATTTATATTGAAATTCTGAATTACCTATCAGTTTTACATCCAAGAGTGTCAGTAATGTTTGGCTTACCTAAGCTACACAAGAATTTAACACAACCACCCATGCTCCCCATAGTAGATGCTAATGGATCCATTACATACCCCTTGGCTAAACATCTTGACCATAAACTAAAACATTTTGTTTTTAATGAAACTCATATCTGTAAAGACTCCTAGAGCTTCCTTGAATCTGTCAGCAAGATACCTTTCAAAGACACTTTTGTCTTTCTGACTATTGACATAAAAGACCTTAACTCAGTTATTCCTCACATTATTGGTCTTGATTGGTTCAGTGAGTTCCTTTATGCAAATAAAGTTGGTCATTTTGATGTATTACTCTGCACTCACCTCATGGAAACTGTACTTAAAAACAATTTCATTCTTTTTAACAATGAAATCTTCCTACAACAAGAAGGGGTAGCTATGAGGTTGGCATATGGTGGTCTGTATGCCAATATAGTTGTGACACAGTGAGAGAAGAAATTCCTTTTTCCCTTGAGTTCTTATGGTTACATCAAACACTATACTCGATATCTGGATGATATCTTTATTTTATGGGCTGGACCTGAGTTATTAATTAATGAATTTATTACTTATATTAATTCCACCACAGAATTTTTAAAGTTTACTTATACACATCATTTAGATGAAATTTCCTTACTTGACATTTTTCTTGTTAAGGGTTATCAAAATAAGAAATTTATATAAAAAATCTTCAGAAAAGAGATGTATTCAAATCCTTTACGTCACTATTCAAGTTCCCATCCACTGAAAAAAAAGAAGGCTATAGTGAAGGGACAATTTGTGCGTGCTGCATGGATGGTGTCTATTATGGAAGATTTTGTTGTCTGAATGTGATACACTCAAGTATATGTTTCTGAAAATAGGATATCCTGTTTTGTCATGGAGATTTTACTTGAACTTGTTAATAAAAGAGAAAGGGCATTCTATCTACCGTTGCTAGGAGAAGATTTAGGACACCAGTGCCCTAACACCAATAATGACATTATCATTCAAGCCACTACTTCAGGTATTAGTGACCACAGGACTTCCTTAACTGTCTTTTCTTTCGACAGCATTGCAATAAAACAAATACTTAATAAGAACTGGTCCATCCTAAGATAAGATAAAGCTATTAGACCCTTCATTGATATAGTTCCAACCATAGTTTATAAGAAGGGTAGGAACCTAAAAATGTATTTGAAACAAAACAAAGTGGACTTAAGCACAAACTTGGACATATGAGTAAATGTGGTATGTGCCACTTTTGTAAATACATTAAGGAAGGGGACACTTTTAACATCAACAATATTAATTTTAAAATTCATCATAGATGTAACTGTAACTCTGAAAGAGTGATTTATTGTGCTGTTTGTAACCAATGTTTCTGTTTTTTATATTGGTAAAACTGACAGGAAACTAAAAAATTGCATTTATAAGCACCTCTATGAGATCAAAACAAAAAAGTTAACCAATGTTTTGAGCAAATACATTTTGGACAATGAAGAATATATGTTCATTTTTTTTGTAATAGATAGTATAAGGACAGACATTAGAGGTGGAGCCTGGTCCATACTCTTAGAAAAGAGAGAGCTTTACTGGCAGTTACACTTTGGTGCAGGTAACTCTCCAGGATTAAATGAAAATATTTCAATCAGCTCCCTTTTAAAGCTCAAAGCATTAGACAGATAAATTACATGGCATTATATATTTTAAACATTATTTTTTTTGATAAATAGTTTTTAATACTAATTTATACTTTTTTACATATTTATATTCTGTTTTAATAGTGAACAAACTATTTTATATAGCATATTTATTTCATTCACCTGTTTTATTGCATTTTAATGTTATGTCTTTAAGGGAGTCTTCTTTCATTTCATGATTATGATGCCTTCCACATGTCTTTATAAGGGGGATTTTACAATTTTATTGTATCTGATGAAGTTCTAGTGTTCTGGGATGAAAGCGCTTATCTGTTTTATGTGGATTTAATAAAGCTGTGTTTTGCACTTGGACTATTTCTGGATCATTGTTTGGCTTGAATAAGTATTCTGCTACACCAGTGAGGATTTTAGCTGTCCTGTTTTGCACTTGGACTATTCCTGGATTGATTTTTTGGCTTGAATAAGCATTCTGCAACTTCAGTGGGGATTTTAGCTGCCCTGTTTGGCATTCTGTCTTTTGAGCTAGTTTTTTCTTTGTATTTTTTGTTTCATATTTATATTTACCTAACAAGTTCATTATTTTATTTGTAAACTTACAAGGGGATTTTTCAATTGTTTTGTCCTTCTTTACAGACATATACACACATATACAAACACACACACACACACACATATGCACACATGTACATATACACAAAATCAAGTATACACACATACACATATATTCAGTGTGACACCTGAAATTACAGTATTATGCATTTTCAATATTAACCCCAAAACATTGGGAATTCCTGCCAGCCAAGATTAAAAATACCTCATCCTTGCCCACATTTTGAGGTCTGCAAAAATGTCATGTAAAAACTCAGGCTTAATGTACTTGTAACTTATCAGGTCATATAACCCAAACCTGTCCTCTTCTGTTACTTCATCTCCCTCTTTTATTGTACTTCTCTTGTTCCCAGTAGAATTACTCAAGCCAGCAGCACAGCTAAGCATCTATTATCCCAGGAATTCTCAAGCATTATAGGTAGTGCTCACTTTATGTAATCTCTGTTGCATCCATTTGATGTTCATTGTATCTCTGGTCATTTCATATATCATAATGTTTTTGTATTTTGCTTTTTTATCTCCACTTGTTTTGTAACTCTGCTACTGTTTTGTATTTTACTTTTTGTAATTTATTCCCAAGCTGAGACTGAAATTGGTCAGTACTGATCACAGCCCTACCCCATAAACAAATTGGATAGATATGTGCAGACATACTTCCATACAGGAGCAGAACCTTTTTTTTGAAAAATGAACTCAACGATAGATGGCACAGCTGATACAGCTTATCAAATATCAGCTGATCAAAAGGTCATGGTACAGTGAGGATCAGGGAATATGCCCTTTCCCCCATTGTAGCCTGATCTCAGAGTTGGCATATATAACTGGAAGAGTGTGTGTGTGTGTGTGTGGGGGGGGGGGGCACATTTTTTGTGACTGTTTTTTTTTTTTTTTGTGGATCAGTGTTTGAGTGTTTTGACATTGTGAGAGTGAAAATGTGTGTGTCAGTGTTGTGCACATCAGTGAAAAGTTAGGTTCCCATATACACATACATATATAAATAAATATGCACTCATTGTGAGACTGAGTTTCTTCACCTTACAGTACAAGATATTTGTTATAGGTTCATAGGTTGATACTAGGCTATCTGCCCTAGGGCATTTATAAGCCTAGCCAGAGTATGTTTGGCTTTCGCCACCCTTTTAGATTAGTTGACTGTGCCTCTGTATAGTAGGTCACAGACAATAGCCCTTTTAAGGTTAGTTTACTGTGCCTCTGTCTAGTAGGGTCACAGAAGAGATCCCAGGGGTAAACCTACGATCTCCCATCCACTCGTCAAGATTTCTCTTGAAGAGGGTCATTGAGGGGCTCTGCCTAACATGGATTGGGATTTTGTTCCAGAGTGAGGGGAGCCTCGGGGATATGAATCTGTCCCTCTAGCATGTCCTATTTATTTCTGTGCTGAGGTTTAATTCCCTGGAGCGTGTAGCTCTAAGGAATTTGGATTTCCTGAGGTGGAGCATGTCCATTAATTCTGTTTTGGACATGGCTTTATACGTTCATAGGTTCATAGGTTCATACTAGGCTATCTGCCCTAGGGCATTTATAAGCCTAGCCAGAGTGTGTTTGGCTTTTGCCACCCATTTTAAATTAATTTTGCTATGCCCTTTTTCGAGGTTAGTATACTGTGCTTCTGTCTAACAGTGACACAGAAGTGATACCCAGGGGTAAACATACAATCTCCCATCCACTCATCAAGATTCCTCTGGAAGAGAGTCAATGAGAGACTCTGCCTAACCTGGACTGGGATTTTAGTCCAGAGTGAAGGGAGCATCTGGGTTATGAATCTGTCCCTCCAGCATGTCCAATTTATTTCAGTGCTGAGGTTCAAGTCTCTCAAGCACGTAGCTCAATGGGATTTGGATTTTCTGAGGTGCAGCATGTCCATTAATTCCAGGTTGGACATGGCTTTATACGTCAGGCACAGATCGCCTCTGAGCAGGCGGTATGCCACTGAGTAGAGCTGGAGTTTCTTTAACCGAGCAGCATATGGCATCTGTTTGAGCCCTTTGATCCTCTTTGTGAGGTACTTTTGGGGTCTTTCCAGTTGCTGCAGGTGTCTGGTAAGGTACATCCCAAAAGGGGCATTGTACTCAATTATGGGCCTGATGAGGGATGAGTAAAGAGGCACGATGACCTCCCCTGATCTATATGTGAATCCCTTCATGATTAGGTGGGCTATATAAAATGTTTTTCTAACCACTTTGGCCACGTGGTTGCCAAATGAGAGATTGCTATCAACTTGGGTCCCCAGGTCCCTAATTACTTCTTCTGTACTTAATGGATTACCACCTATGTGGTAATTTGTGGGCACTTTGTTTTTGCCAAAGGGGATGTCTATACACTTTTTGGCGTTTAGCTTGAGGCCATGGCTCTAGCACCAGTTGTCTGTTTCTATGAGGCCCTTTTGGAGGATGCTTGTGTCAGCTGGAGAGTCGATTATGGCACCCAGTTTGCAGTCATCTGCGAACTTGGTCAGCCACAGTCCTTCCGTGTTGGCCTGTACCTCCGAGAAATATATACCGAACAAGAGAGGTCCCAGGACTGAGCCTTGTGGGATGCCACTTGTAACTGGTTTGGAGTCTGACATGGCTCCAGCAATTCTAACCATGTGGGTTCTGTCCTTGAGCCAGTTTGCAACCCATCTAGTGACATAGGGGTTTATATTTAAGCCGGTGACTTATCTATAATGCCCGAGTGGGGTATTGTATCGAAGGCTTTTGCGAGGTCCAGGTAGGCTGTGTGGACCACCTTCCCCTCGTCAATGGCCTTGGTGACTGTTTCAAAAAAATCGGCCATGTTTAAGAGGCAGGATCTGCTCTTAACAAAGCCAAACTGGGTAGGATCCAGTGTCTGTACATCCCCAATATCTTTATTTATGAGGTCCATGATGATCCTTTCCATAGCTTTGCAGACCAAGCTAGTCAGGCTTATGGGGCGATAGTTTCCAGGATCCGTTGAGGCACCACCTTTGTGGAGAGGGACTACTGTTGCTGTGCGCCACTTTTTGGGTACATATCCTGTAGTAAGGCTGAGATTGAACAGTAGTTTTATGTTTGGGTTTAGCTCTTCTTGGAGTTCATGTAAGAAGCAGCCCGGGACACCATCTGGTCCCATTGATGCTGTGTTTTTGCTTTGGAGAAGGTGGCTCTTACCTGAGCATCTGAGATGTCAGGGGGCAGCACTCTGCTGGGATAGATATTTGCCCTTTTGGTGGGGAGAGGGGGGAGAAGTTTGCGCTGAACATGTCAGCTAGGATGTTGGCAATGTCTGTGGGATCGGTGTATTTTTTGTCATTTTGGACTAATTCTGAGCATATCTGAGAATTCCCACCCAGGTTCCTAACATAACTAAAGAAAGCCTTGTGATTATCCTTAGTGTCCTGTGCAATTTTTCTCTCTAAGCTGGCCTTAGACGATTTTATGAGTGCCCGTAGTTTTTTGCTAATACTGATCAGAGATGCCTTCCCTTTTTGGGATTTTGCTCTATCATGTAGTAGCTTCCTCCTTCTATTGTATAGTTTGTTTATGGCTGGGGTCCACCAGACAGGACATCTGCCTTTGGAGGATTGGGTCTTGGTTTTATTTGGGATTGCATGATCCATGCATTCCTGAAGGTCTGGGCCATATTTTCCACAGGCCCGGGTGCTTTGAAGGATTCCACCTCAGTTTTGAGGAGTGTAAAATTTGCTTTAGAGAAGTTTTTCACTGTGGTTTTCTGGGCAGGGGGTGGGGTCGGGATGTGAATATCCAGTGAGATTAGTTTATGGTCTGATCTTACCAGTGAGGGATACACTTCTGGTCTGGAGCATAGAGTCCCCATGTTGGTGATGATCAGGTCCAGTATGTTTTCCCCTCTTGTGGGAGTGGTAACAAGTTGTTCCATAGCATTTGAGTTTATAAATTCTAGGAACCTTTGAGCTAGGGTGTTGGAGCTAGAGTAATGCTCCCAGTCTATTTTTGGGTAGTTGAAGTCGCCCAATATAATGGTGTTTGGAGAGACCTTCGTATTTTCCAGTGTTCTCAGGAAGGCCGAGTGGGGTTCCTGGGTTTGGGAGGGTGGTCTGTAGCAGGCTATAAACTGGAAGGCAGTTTCACCCACTGTTAGTTGCACATGGATAGTCTCTGATGCTTCATGCTGTGCCACCAACCTGGAGGTGTGGGTATCTTTGACGAATATTGATACTCCCCCTCCTTTTATGGTTCGGTCCAAGTTTTGGGGCCGAAAAGCATGGTATGAGGTATAACCTGGTAGTGCTGGGGTGCTCTTGGGAGCCTTGAACCAGGTTTCTGTTACTGCACAGATATCGATGTTCTCCATGCTAAGGAGAGTTTTGAGTGCGTCAGGCACAGATCGCCTCTGAGTAGACGGTAAGCAACTGAGTAGAGCTGGAGTTTCTTTAGCCAAACTGCATAGGGCATCTGTTTGAGTCCCTTGATCCTCTTGGTGAGGTACTTTTGGGGTCTTTCCAGTTGCTGCAGGTGTCGGGTAAGGTACATCCCAAATGGGGCATTGTATTCAATTATGGGCCTGATGAGTGATGAGTAGAAGGGCACAATGACCTCTCTTGATCTAGATGTGAACCCTTTCATGATAAGGTGGGCTATATAGAAGGTCTTTCCAACCACTTTGGCAACGTGATTGTCAAAGGAGAGATTGCTATCTACTTGGGTCCCCAAATCCCTAATTACTTCTTCCATACTTAATGGATTACCACCTATGTGGTAATTTGTGGGCACTTTGTTTTTCCCAAAGGGGATAACTATGCACTTTTTGGCATTTAGCTTTAGGCCATGGCTCTGGCACCAGTTATCCGTCTCTGTGAGACCCTTTTGGAGGATGCTTGTGTCAGTCGGCGAGTCGATTATGGCACCCAGTTTGCAGTCATCTGCGAACTTGGTCAGCCATAGTCCTCCCGTGTTAGCCTGTACCTCAACGAAATATATACCAAACAAGAGAGGTCCCAGGACTGAGCCTTGTGGGGCACCACTTGTAACTGGTTTAGAGTCTGACATGGCACCTGCAATTCTGACCATGTGGGTTCTATCCCTGAGCCAGTTTGCAACCCATCTTGTGACATGGGGGTTGATATTTAAGCTGGTGAGCTTATTTATGATTCCCGAGTAGGTTATTGTGTCAAAGGCTTTGCGAGGTCCAGGTAGGCTGTGTGGACTACCTTCCCTTCATCTATGGCCTTGATGCCTTGATGACTGTTTCAAAGAAGTCAACCAGGTTTAAGAGGCAAGATCTGCCCTTAACAAAGCCGAATTGGGTAGGATCCAGTGTTTGGAGGTTCCCAATGTCTTTGTTTATGAGTTCCATGATGATATGTTCCATAGCTTTGCAGACCAGGCTAGTCAGGCTTATAGGGCGATAGTTTCCGGGGTCCGTTGTGGCACCATCTTTATGGAGTGGGACCACTGTTGCTGTACACCATTCCTTGGGTACATATTCTGTAGTAAGGCTGAGACTGAACAGTGAATTTATGTGAGGGTTCAGTTCTTCTTGGAGCTCGTTTAAGATGCAGCCCGGGACACCATCCGGTCCCATTGATGCTGTGTTTTTTGCTTTGGAGAGGGCAGCTCTCACTTGTGCATCTGTGATGTCAGGGAGGCTACAATCTGCTGGGATAGGCATTTGCTCTTTTGGGGGGGAAGGGGGGAGAAGTTTGCACTGAACCTGCCTGCCAGGATGTTGGCAATGTCTGTGGGTTCAGTGTATTTTTTGTCATTTTGCACTAACTCAGAGCATATCTGGGAGTTGCCTCCCAGGTTCCTGACATAACTAAAGAAGGCATTGTGATTATCTTTAGCGTCTTGTGCAATTTTTCTTTCGAAGCTGGCCTTAGATGATTTTATGAGGGATCGTAGTTTCTTGCTAGTACTGATCAGAGATGCCTTCCCTTTTTGGGATTTTGCTCTATCATGTAGTAGCTTCCTCCTTCTGTTGTATAGCTTATTTATGGCTGGGGTCCACCAGACAGGTCTCCTGTCTTTGGAGGAGTGAGTCTTGGTTTTATTTGGGATAGCACAATCCATGCATTCCTGTAGGTGTCCATAGAATGCGTTTGTAAAGTATTCTGCGGTGTGGGCCATATTTTCCACTGGCCCGGGGGCTTTGAAGGATTCCACCTCAGTTTTGAGAAGTGTGAAGTTTGCGTTTGGGAAGTTCTTCATCGTGGTTTCCTTGGCTGGGGGTGGGGACGGGATATGGCTGTCCAGTGAGATTAATTTATGGTCAGATCTTACCAATGAGAGGTATACCTCTGGTATGGAACATAGAGTCCACATGTTGGTGATGATCAGGTCCAATATGTTTTCCCCTCTTGTGGGAGTGGTGACCAGTTGTTCCATAGCATTTGAGTTTATAAATTCTAGGAACCGTTGGGCGAGGGTGTTGGGGCTTGAGTAGTGCTCCCAGTCTATGTTTGGGTAATTTAAGTCACCCAATATAATGGTGTTTGGAGAGACCTTCATATTCTCCAGTGTTCTCAGGAAAGCCTAGTGGGGTTCCTGAGTTTGGGAGGGTGGTCTGTAGCAGGCTACAAACTGAAAGGCAGTTTTTCCCACTGTTAGTTGCACATGGATGGTCTCCGATGCTTCGTGCAGAGCCACTAACCTGGAGGTGTGGGTATCTTTGATGAATATGGATACTCCCCCTCCTTTTGTGGTTTGGTCCGAGTTTTGGGGCCGAAAAGCATGGTATGAAGTACAACCTGGTAGTGCTGGGGTGCTCTCTGGAGCCTTGAACCAGGTTTTTGTTACTGCACAGATATCGATATTCTCCATACTGAGGAGAGCCTTGAGTGCGTGCATCTTGAGGTTTAGACTTGTGGCGTTGAGCAGCATTACCCTTACCCAGCATTTTATCACAGAAACTGAGCTCAAATATATTCTATCTATCTATATATTCATACCTCTCAGCTGTCCAGATTTTAACAGAATGTCCAGATTTTTGCCTCAAAATTTTGGTCTGTTCTTCATAAAATCTGTAGTTTTCTGGCAGATCGCTAGGATAATTTGTGGAATGAAATTACTAAATAATGATATACATTTAAGTTTCAGACTTCATATCTTTCAATGATCCATGTCATTAAAAACATGCTTTTTAACAGAAACCCTGTTATTCTAGCTTCTTTCTAAGTTTATATAAGCAATATTTAAAATCTGTCCCTATTTACAGGCTCTTGTCGGGCTTTGTACAGATTTTTTGGGCTGAGGTTGAGAGGTATGATATATGGGTTTATTGACCTGAATGTACCATAAAGACTTAAAATGTAAAAAGAAAAATGTCATGAGCATTCAAAAGCTATGTAGCTGAAACACTGTATGTCCTTAAGGGGTCATTGCATATACCCACTGGGCTGTCATTACTGGAGGATTAAGGATTACACACTGAAAACTTGACTGAGTTTCTCTTTGCAGTTTTTACTGAATGGTTTATCTCTGTGATTTTCTACTCTTTGATTTGGATGTTAGTTCGGATATTTTGCAGGCACCTTAATATTTATGAACGTTAGCCTTTAAATTCAGTGTTTCTAAAGTATATGCAAATAATTCACTCATGCTGTACTGATGAGGTCCCTAAAAAGGCTGAAACACGCTTGTGGAGGGTTTGGCTTTAATAGTTTGAATGTACCCATAAAGATGTAAAACGTCAAGGGCATTTAGAAGCCATGTAGTTGAAACAGTGTGTGTTCTTAAATGAACATTTGTATATGCCGACTACAATATACTGAAAGTGCAGTTCAACAAAAACTCACTTTCGCGAACTACACAACTGAACTGCACATACACACTGCAAACAAATGCACATACAAAAACATACACACTGTAAACAAATTTCTGCAGAGGGGGCAAGCTCCCCTGCACCCCCCACACCCCACTAATTATATATGCTAACTCCAAAATCGCACTACAGTGGGGAAAAGGGTAAATTTCCTTATCCTCACTCTACTATATGAACAAGCCCCAACTGCTTTACATGCTTCACTCCCATTACAACATTAAAACAGAAGGAAAAAGCACACCATCTTTTCTTCTAAATGATCCTGGAGCTTCCAACCGTCATTCATTGAATCATGGTTCATGAAAGTGAGTTTTTGTTGAACTGCACTTTTGCTATATTGTAGTCAAATTTACCTTTCCAGTAGTCTTGCCATGTTCAACATATAACACTCATAAACTCCAAACCACTTTTAATAGCATTGGCAGACTCGGTATTCCCTCCCCACAACTAGAACACCATTGTTACCGTACAAAAAGCCAACTATCTACTTAAAAGACCACACTCTTCCCTCTTTCTTTCAACCCTTACCTACAAAATCTTAAAAGCTTCTGCACCATAAAAAGCAAACCAGGCATCAAAACCTCTCCTTGCTCACTGAGAAGTCATGGTGCTAAAGCTTTCACTCTACAATGCCCTGCCCCTTCACCTTCTCCACATGTGAAAACACCTTCTCTGAAATGACCCCTCCAATCAGAATTTTTATATTTGTATTTTTATTTTATTTGTTTTTAGTTAATTGAACACAATTGTCCCTTTTCAGGGGTGACCTGATAGCACTATCTCATTAAAAGACTTGCTCAGAGTCACACAGTAGGCAAATGAAGGTGGAAGGAATCAAACTCTGCACTCTGGGCACACGAACCAGCTCATTAACAGCTCTGAGCAAAATTGACTCCCTACCTCAGTTAGTGAAATAACTGCATATAAAATGTAGGAAAAACTTTTATTGCACCTAAAAGATACCTATAAACATACCTGATTCACAGATGATTAATCAGGGTCTGTATTACAGTATCCAAATCTTCTCCATACTGTTAGCCAGTAACTTCCTAGCTCACTTGTGAACTGTATAGAACATTAAAACTCAATTTTTGTAAATATGTAAACAGAAAAAAACTTCAGGTACTATGTATATTTATTCTCTCTTTTCTCTCATTTACTAGAATTATCCATCTTGTTAATACAACAGTAATATGTCCTAATTCCTCCACATTGAAACTAAGCTTTCTTCCCCACTAAAACTATTGACATAGCCTGTCAAAGTTGTGATTCAAGAACTGTAGAAAAATCTACTAGCAGTATCTCTTGGTCCTTAATAGTTCTAGATCGGTGTCTCTTTTTCAGTTTATATTATACTTCCCCTAGAAATGTAAATTATATTGCCAGCATTCATTTGATAGAATAATATGCCACTTGAATTCAGATATGAATGTAAATGACAAAGCAGTACTGTGCTATATACGCCGTGAAAAACATATTCTGTAAAACCACTGTTTTACCCTACAAAACCTAGGAATGCTAATTGCTGACTGCACACTTTCTCTGTCAAATGGTTTGCTTAAAATGATTTGTTCTAAAATTGCCATGTACTGATAATTCTTTAATTGTGTATAGCTAAAAATGGTTCAAGAAGCAACCCACCTAAGTGTTAACACTTCTTTTGAAAGAGAGCAAGCTGTGTTTGTTCCTAGGTAAAGGAATCATTTGGCATCTAGGAAAGAAGCAGAATTAATTGACTGGTCACATTAATAATTGCATGTTGTGTGTGTGTGTGTGTGTGTGTGTGTGTGTGTGTGTGTGTGTGTGTGTGTGTGTGTGTGTGTGTGTGCGTGTGTGTGTTCAAACCTGTATGTGTCACATTATATATTTTATAACTTAAGCAAGGAGTATACTGTATGTCACTGTGTCTCCAGGAGTTATTGCATTCACACCACTTTGTTTGCTGGGGGAAATGCATACTTAAAAACTGGCAAGGTACTTAGCAGTGTAAAACTTGTGCTATATGTGTATTACAAAACAAGGCTGCAGGAGCCATGAGAAGGGTTATTCCATGCATTCCGTACTCTGCAATTTCATATAATCTCCTCACAGATTGTAACATGCCCTTTTATCCCATAACTATTCAATGATCAGTCCACTTGACTGAAATTTGAAAAAAAAAATCCCATTTTCTTGTGTTACTAAAATGGGTGTTGATTTGTAAGTCATCAGGAATACTAACTTATAGTTCAAAAGCATCAGTACTGCTAAATAAAGGAGATGCCTATAAAGAGGCAAAAATAAAAAATGTACAATGTCAGAATGTCAGTAAGATCTGATCCTGCAAATGTGTTCTAAACAAAGTCATGCACAAAACAGTATAGCTAAGGAAAGACAGCAAAACTGGGTCCACTGATGAAGCTTTTTTTAGGAACCTTGGGCTACTTCATGTGCAGGAAATACTATCTTTTTATTTTAGTTAATAAAACATCAAACACTGGAGATCTTGGACAGCTTGCGTGCAGAAATATGTTTCAAGTAATTTAAGGTATACTGTCGCTTTCGTGCTAGGACACGAATAAATGAATCTTCGTGGGTTCTGTTCAAGTAGCTTTATTATAAACAAACACATTACTATTGCTGACTATAAGTAACTTATATACAATTAATGACAATGATCATGCATGCTCACTCCCTAGCTGCTCTTTCAAAATGGCACTAAGGTTGTGCATGCGTGCGGGTTATATATGTGCATGTACAGCCTCGCATGCTTCTAAAAGATACAAGCACACACACTTTGCACTCTGATCTACATCTTCTCTCTTTGAGAAGTAGACCATACAATTGTTATGAGACTGTTTGGCATGCAGTAATCACAGATAATCTATAGACATGCATTATACAATGCTAAACAGATAGGTATGTACAATCAAGTCCACATTGCTGTGTATTTCACACTTGGTTTAGACACTCATCCATATTGTGTGACATAAAATTGGGAATTAGATTTAGCAACTTGGACAGTTTCTGCAAAATGGATGACCTATGGAATGTTAGAATCACTTTCTAGAACAGAATCAGACTTTTGAACACATTCTGGTCTGGAAACGTCTGACTCATTCTTTGATTTATGAGTTTGCATCACAGATACAATGTTGTGACTGCAATGATGATGATGATGGTTCTGTTACAAGAAGAAGATGCTTGTGATTTGTCCTATACGCCACTCCTTCAGAATTTGCCAAGTAAGATCTCGGCTCTACACAGATGCTTATAATCTGTCATATTCGATCAAAACCTTTTGTTGTCTGGATTCGTACCGTCTTTCCTTCCCTCAATGGATGAAGTAATCTGCTCGATTTGTCATAACTAGATTTCTGGCTATTATGCTTCTTAAACAATTGAGCCTTCATGATTTTATTGTTCTTGGGTTTAGGCTGCAACAAACTTGAGGAAATAGGTAGCATAGTTCTAGTTTGCCTGGAAAGTAGTGTTTGAGCAGGTGAGCCAAGAATATCATCACAAGGTATGTTTCTGAGATTAAGCAAATTCAAGAACGCATCGGTATTGTCATGCTTTCACCTTTCGAGTAATTGCTTTGCACTCTGTACTGCTCATTCAGCTAGACCATTAGACTGAGGATATTCAGGACTACTAGTGACATGTACAAAGTCCCATTCATTTGCAAATTTCTGAAACAACTGGCTAGTGAATTGAGTACCATTGTCAGAAAAAAATTGTGTGCACTACCATGAACTGAGAAATTACATTTCAACTTAGTAATAATAGTAGTTGAGGACAGGTTTGTTAGTAGATCAATCTCAAACCAATTTGAATAAGAGTCTACCAAAACTAAGTAGTGTTGATTATTCCACTCAATGATATGTTGCTACAGTAGACCAAGGTGGTTCAGGAGTTGGATTTATCTGAAGTGGTTCTCTTTGCAAATGCAGTCTAGTACTATTGCATACTGAACAAGAAGAAATAACTCTATCAATCTCTTTTGATAATGAATGCCAAAATACCAATTCTCTGGGTCTTTTCTTAGTGGATGTGGATCCTGGGTGACCACGATGCAAAATTTGAATGTATTATTGTTGTAAGGAAGCAGGAACAACAATTTTAGGACCTTTGAAAATAATGCCATCTTCCATCAACAATTCATCTCTGTAAGGAAAATACGCTTGCACCTCAGATGATACACTAGATTGCTTTGACAACTGTCCATCATTAATATAATGACTGAGCTTCTGTGAAATGGATTAGTCTGAGTGTGATCTCTTAACTCATCAAGTCTAATGATGGAAAACGTATGCACTGACATCACATCAAAGTCAAAAGTCTCTTTGTCAAGCTGTTCTGCTGTATTTCTAGGAGAGCTGGATTAGCTATCAGCCAGATAACGCAATTTACCTTTAGTGTAGACCAATTTGAAATTGTAGTTTTGCAATTTGAGCATTATTCTTTTTAATCTCTCTGGAACAAAATGCATAGCCTGCTTTAGAAGAGTAACTAGAGGTTGATAATCAGTTTCAATCTGAATAGCTCGACCATAAATATAATCATGAAACTTGGAGCATGCAAATACTATAGCCAAAAGCTCTTTCTCAATTTGAGCATATTGCATCTCAGTTTGGGTTAGTGTTCTAGATGCATAGGCTACTGGTCTGACCTCTTGAAGTATAACTGTGCCTAGGCCAAATTTTGAAGCATCTCAGGAAAGAATAACTGGTTTGTTCACATCATAGTATCTTAACGTAGGTGGGGTGGCAATTTTCTGCTTAATGTCTTCAAATGCCTTCTGATGATGTTCCAGCCATGACCATGCAACATTTTTGCATTTTGGCTCTCTTAAAGATGCTGTTAACTCACTAAAGTCTGGTATAAATTTGCCTAAATAGTGGACCATGCCCAAAAAATGCTGTAAACTTTGTACATTGTCTGGCGCTGACATCTCTAGAATAGCGGCTTACTTGGTCGAGTCAGGTCTCAAGCTTGTATTTGTAAACAAATGTCCTATGTACATAACTTCTGGAAGTCTGAATTTGCACTTCAGAGGATTGAGCTTTAAGTTCACTTTACATGCTCTGTCTAGAACCTTCTGCTCTGCTTCACCATTGCCTCCAACCAACAGATCGTCTATTATGGCACAAGGATAACCTGAAAAAAATTGTTCCATTGCACACTGAAAAACTTCACTTGCAGAATTTATTCCAAATGGCATCCTTAGAAATCTGTATCTGCCAAATGGAGTACCAGAAGTAGTTAGAAATGAGGATTTGCGATCCAGCATCACTTGCCAAAATGAACTCTTTGCATCCACAACAGAAAATACAGTGGTATTTGGTATTAGAGCTGCAACTTTTTCAACTGTGCTCATTGGATGATATGGCCTTTTTAATGCTTTGCTCAAATCCCTTGGGTCAATGCATTTTCTGATTTCATCTGAGTCTTTCTTGTGAGTGGCTACAATGGACAATACCTATTCAGTTAGTTCTGTGACTGGACAAATCACACCTTGCTGCTCCATTTTATCCATCTGAGCTTTTACTTTATCTTGCACAGCTATCAGAACTCTTCTTGCTCGTCTGACCACTGGAGTTATCTCTGGGTCTAACTTCATGGAATATACAACTGGAAGCTTGCCTAATTTGTCATCAAAAACATCAGCATACTCTGAGAAAATGGCCTCAAAGAAATTGGGATTTGGAACTGCACTTACATGATGAACTTCTTTAGCAAAGGAAAGCATATTCATTCTTAAACTGTCTTTAACACCCAATAAAAACTGCACTGGCCTTCGGACTACATAGAATAACAAGTTGCAACAATTCTTGGCCAAATAAGATGAAAGTACCACTGAACCTTCGGTATGAATTTCTTCACCTCCATAAGCAACAAGTCTTGCACTACTGGTTACATTGAGTTGTTCTTCAGTTTTCACTTTTGCAAATGTCTCCACTGATATAACATTACACTTTGACCCAGTGTCTACTTTGAGCACTGTGGATTTTCCATTAATCTGGACTGTACAAAACACTTCATTTCTTGTCAATAACTGCATCAACTCTTTCACCAAGCACTGATACACCATCTGCATAGAAAGCTGACTGTTTCGGTTCTACTTGATCAATCTGCTTTTTTGTTTGACCTTACTTTACAACTGCGTGAGGCTTACTTGATTTACAAAACTTTTGGAAATGGTTCCATTTTTAACACTTGTGACATTGCTGACCAAATGCTAAGCACTTCTCTCTTTTAGACTCATGATTCACACCACAATTGTGACAGTTAACAATAAAGCTAGATTTGGGTTTTGCTGATTCACGCTGGTGTTGCACTGAGATGAGGCTGGACCTTGCTCTTTTCCTGGAACTTTCTAGAAAACCTTGTGGCTTCTTTGGAAATCCTGCAGCTGTCACATGCTTAGGCCTGTTCTTGTTTGTCATGTGTTGCATACTGTCTACATGTGCTCTGGAGCCAACTGAACCCATGCTTTTGTCACTCGCAAGCATACTTGTATGTTTTTCTGTCACCTCATGGATTTGACAAATCTTTTTGGCTTTGCTCCATGTTAAATCAGTGTCACAAAGTAAAATCTTTCTCACAGCAGCACTATTAATACCACATACAAGCCTGTCCTTTATCAGCTCATCTTTTAGATCACCAAACCGACACTTCTTAGCTCTGTTTCTCAAGTCAGTTATATAAGCTGCAAATGTTTCTCCTGGTTTCTGATCTCTTGTGTAAAACAAATGCCTCTCTAATGTAACATCTGGTGGTTGCACATTTCTCTAAACTTGCACTTAAAACACTCAGGGTCTTCCCTTGATTCAGCTTGTACAACAATATGGCGGTCTGCACCTTCTCCTTCATACACTGCTTGTGCATACACAAATGAACATTCTCTTTCTATCGCCTCTGACCCTGCTAGAGTTAGCAAGATGAATGCCCTGGTGCATGTATCTCTATCTGCATAAGCTGCTTGCATGAAAATACCATACTCTTGCTAAAATATTCTCTAGTTTTCTGCTACATCCTAATCAAACCTAACTGGTAGGGGTTTTTAAAATCCATCTGCCATAGTAACACATACCAGCAAAGGTTTTTTTTTTGCAAATAAGCATGAATATACACACATGCACATATACAGAAGGCTCTGGCATAAAGAGAACTTGTCCAATGCCTTCGTGCTCTGAACTTATATTCTCGGAGTTATTGGAATTATGTGAATGAACGAACTTGTAATACTTTCAAATAACTGGATTTTGCGAAATAAAGGCAGAAATTCTAAAGTAATTTATCATCACTTGTTAATTTTATCGGTAAAGGCAGAAATGCTAAAATCATCTACTATCACTTGTTAATTTTATTGGTAAAGGCAGAAATGCTAAAACCATTTACCATCACTTGTTAAAGTCGTCACTTTAAGAAACATTCAAGAACTTTACGATGTGACTGAATAACTCATGAGCACTGTAATACTCTTGTAATGTCATCTTTTGCAAGAAAACACCTCTTAGTACAAGAATGAAGTCAAGCAACTATACAATGCGAATAAATCAAACATCTGTTACCCAAAACTCAATAATTTTCAAAGCAGTTGCATACAGTACACTGAAATGTCCCCAAAATGGCGGTACTTTGCTAGGCAACTCTTTACAATACAAGAAATACTCTGTAATGGCAGCACTTTGTGAATAGACACACCCAGCACAAGAACTTTTTCAAAATAGCTAAACTCTGACTGGATTGCATGAAATAGTTGCACTTTGCACACAATGAACTCTCCGAAATACATGCACAGTAATAAGCATTGCATGAAATAGTTGCACTTTGCACACAATGAACTCTTCAAAATACATGCACAGTAATAAGCACACACCGCAAGCCCTTTTACACACTCTAAGATACTTTGAATAACATTAATTACGCCCTTGATGCAACACAAAGTCATAGTTATGCTCAAACACATGCAGACGTGTTGCTTTATTTTACTTATTGTGCCATTTTCTTATTGTAATAGTTTTGCTCATTTAAGCCCTTTTTCATGCCCAACATATTGTTTTACTCTAAACATGTCCAGCTTTGCCTCAGATATACTTGTTTTTCCTTAAACATACTCGTTTTCTACTTTAAACATACTCATTTTGCTTTACAGTTAATCTTTTCATCAAATACTTTTATCTTAAACATTTTCTTTAGTCAACAAACTTTTCGTACTTTCCACTTGCCTGATAATGCAGTTTGTGCCCTTGTAATGTCCTTTTTTTTCTCGTTTGCATCGAGTAAGTAATTTGTTTTATTTCTCATTACTTTGATTCTTTCTGGCTATGTTTGTGCTCTTTTCTCTCGGTTTTACCTTCGCTGTTGTCTTTACATCTCATGGCATGGAATATTCTTCTCTCTTCTATCCTGGTTCTAACACCATGTTGCTTTCATGTTAGGACACAAATAAACAAATCTCCATGGGTTCTGTTCAAGAAGCTTTATTATATGCAAACACATTACTATTGTTGACTATAAGTAATTTATATACAATTAATGACTATGATCATGCATGCTCACTCCCTAGCTGCTCTTTCAAAATGGGATTAAGGTTGTGCATGTGTGCGGGTTATACATGTGCACATACAGCCTCGCATACTTCTTAAAGATACAAGCACACATACTTTACACTCTGATCTACATATACCAAGTTCATTAATTGCCATGTTTATACTAGGGCCCAAATGCCACTGAAGCACTCTCACTATCTGGTATTGGAACAGCTTAATCAGATTATGAAGGGAGTTCAAAATGTTAAGTTACTACTGTGAGTGGCTCTAGATTCTGAAAAGTATTTGTTTTTGGAGTGTGGGTGCATATATTTGTGTATGGATGAGATCCTGATCCACAGAAAAAAAAGATATGCCTCTCTAGATCATCACAAGATTAAATGATGCATAGAGTAAGATAGCCATCATATATCAACAACACATGACATCCAGAGACCTTGCAATTAAAGTCAAGAAAAAGTGGGTAATCAAAATACAAAATACATGGGGATCACACAAATAGGTAGCTGATTCAGTAGACACATTTTGCACATATACATTTCTAATTTTCAAACTGATGCTTTTCCAGGGCACACAGTTGTGAATTGCACATAGAGCTCTGCATTGCATAGTCACATTGCCAGTAAGTACTGGTAATACTGTCCACAACTTATACAGAAAAATGGAAGCATTATTGCGGTAGTTGGCCTGTGCACCTACAGTGAGATTTATTGTTCTTACAATTCTTGTTTTTATACCTACAAAACTCCTTTCTCTGACAGTTAGCATAGAGTATTAAGGTTCTCACCTGTTAACAAGCTGTGTTGTGTAGGTAAGGGTGTAGAGTTTGTCCATCATCTTCATCTGCATACTGTTTGACTCTGTGCAAGTCATTTAACCAGGCAGTACTGCCAGTTTGCCCCTGAAAAGAGACATTTGTGTGCAGTGGGATTACTGAGTCAACAAACAAATAAAACAAAAAATAATCCAGCCATACACTGAGATCCATACTGCACCTCATCCTCCAGACTAATACCTGTAAAATCAGGCTGCCTTACGCAGTGGCACACTCAGCACTGTGTTACCTTTGTGAAGCATGCCAAAGTCTATAATTACTTCTTCATGAGGCTTCATTTGGAGCACTCGTAAATGTTAACTGAGGAGTAAGAGATAGCACTGGAGTTTGGTGACAAGTATCTCTAAGCTCCAGTGCCAAGCTCTTGAATTGCAACTTGTAATAAATGGTAGTGAATTCGCTGTTGGATCACAAATCAGAAGGAAACTTGATAAAAGCAGATATCCTTCATATATGTGTGGGTGAGATAAAGTTCTATAGTTGTAATGCCATTTAGTCTGCATAAATAAAATCGGATGTCTCTACAATGACAAGGGCCCGAGAAATATTCTAATATCAGATAAAACAAATAATTCATATTTTATCTAAGACAGGCTAAGACAAATATAACTATATATGTGCGTGTGTGTGTGTGTGTGTGTGTGTGTGTGTGTGTGTGTGTGTGTGTGTGTGTGTGTGTGTGTGTGTGTGTGTGTGTGTGTGTGTGTGTGTAAATCTGAAAATGATGCATCTAAAGTATATATAAAGTAGTTTGTAAACCAAAGAGCACAGGATTGGTGTTTAACCTTAAAAAAGTGCTAAAATGTTTAGGCTGAAGTCTTCTAGTATAGCTCAGCATAGCCAGATTTATCTATGTGGTGCACAGTGAACGGATATAAATGAAAGTACTCAACTGAGTGATTAGAAAGATAACATACTAATTCATTCCTCCCCAAGTGAACAACATTCTACCAGATATTCATTCACCATTTAAATAATATTCCTGTATTACATCAATTAACTTTTAAAGACCAGCTTCCAGTCATCATTTTTGTCATAGCGCTCGCTCTCTGCGGCCTGCCAAATTTAGTCCTGTCTTGATCTTGCTGTCATCCTGCATACATTCAGCTAATATTATTTCCATGGACATTCCAGATCAGAAATAATATGTACCACATGTATCATACTACAGCTAATTAAAGCAACAAAAACAGGAGGAAAGTAAGAAAGAAGCTGAGAACTAAATAAAATGGCCAAACAATAAATAAACATGCAAAACACTATAAGTTCACTAGAAAGCTAAAATATTTATTAAGCAATCTCTTGCATCTTGCTAAAGCCTGATTTCTCTTCATGATTATATACAGATATTATGTTTTCAGTAACTTCTTATGGCAGGATTGAGATTGTTGGAAAGTGACAGATTAATAGCATCTGTGCAATTATAAAACACCATTGTGGTTCTTAAGGTATTGGATATGTCTGTGGTTCAAACCCAAAAATCTGATACAAGGTATAAGTACATTTCTGTTAAATTTACATTTGTGTTTATGACAATAGGATCATAGGATTATAGTAGTTAAAACCAATTGAGCCATGAGGCCATAACCACCTTGCCAGTACCCACCTTTAGGCTTTGCCTCTCTTTTCAAGGAGGGGCAGGCTACTCATAATAGGAGTGAATTTATGAACACCAATCCAGTTGTCCAGCTCCTTTTAAAAGGCAGACAGTGTGCTAGGGTTCCTATTGAATTGTTGACAGCTTAGGTTGTCGAATGCTTAATCATCAATACCTAAGTGTTGAACGCTTATAATAGTGAAAGGTCACATTATCAAATTATTTCCTCGAGAAAGAATTTGCATGGCTGTTATCAGGGATTTGCCCTTTCCCCAATGTAGAGCAATCTCAGAGTTGGTATATTTAGTTAGGGGTTGGGGGGGTGAAGCCCCCCACTATGTTTGGGTGTGTTTGTGTATTTTGTTTACGGACGGCCAGCCAAATTATTTCCTGAGGAAAGAATTCAATGATGTGGCCATTCGCTATTGTTAGCTTTCGACGCTTAGGTGTCGATGTTTTAGGATTTGACAACTTAAGCTGTTGATGTTATGATATAGACATGTGTGCTATACTACTTAACTTGGACAGTAAGTTTGTTCCAGAGACAGGGTTGGGACTGCATGGCAAGGTATCCCTCCTGTTTGTCTTACTTATTTGTTGGAGTAGATTTAGATCCTTGACCCTAGTGACAGCTGCACTATTGGATTTATTGAGATATAAAAGTACTTGTACTTCTGAACTCTTACAGCTCTGTAAGGAAGGAGCAGGTCACCCCTAAGGTGTCTGTATGAAAATGAGTACAAAAATAAAGCCTCCAGTCTTAATTTGTAGTTGTATCTGATCTTCTTAGCTGCAATTTTCTAGCGTCTTTCCAATTGCTTGATATGCTTAGTAAGGTACATTCCAGAGGGGTCAGTGTACTCAGTGATAAGTCTAGTCAACATAGAGTACAAGGAGGTGACCACTTCTTTCAATCTAGAAGAAACACCTTTTACTATGATCTGTGAAAGGTAAAAGGACTACCTGACCACAGTGCAATGTAATGATTAAATGTAAGGGAACTGTCTACCCAAGTGCCCAGGTGTCTCACTACCTTTACATTTTGAATTGTTGTGTTATCTATGCTATAAGCTGGAGATAGGTGACACTTACCAAATGCTACAGTGTTGCATTTTGGCATTGTGTTTAAGCCCATTTTTAGTATACCAGCTATTGACAGCAGTAAACTCTTGGTAGAACACCTGCATGTCAAAGGGGGACCTGATAATGACTTCCAGCTTACAATCATCTGAAATTTTGGTAACCAAAGATTCTCAGCACAGATCCCTGTGCAGCACCACTTGTCATCTGCATGCTGTCATAGGATTCACCCCTATCTCTTCCTCTATGGGTCCTGTCTCTAAGCCAGTTTGCTATCCACCTACCCGCATGCAGATTCATTTGGGGCTCCTTCAAATTGCTTAATATATTTGCATTTGTTATGTTATCAAGTGCTTTGCCAAGATCAAGGTACACTGTGTGGATAGCTTGTCCACAGTCTACAGCCTGAGTAATCATCTCAAAGAAGTTCACAAGATTCATTAGACAGGATATACCCTTACCAAAGCCAAATGGCTGATGATTGTGTATGATAAAACTTTTGATGTCATAGTTAAGTTAGTTATGATACGTTCCATTGCCTTGCATATAAGATTTGTTAGGCTAGCAGGTCTGTAATTCCTGGGATCACCTTCATGATCAAACCACACCAACCATGGGCAAATCCAGCATTACCCATACCCAGCCATGGGTTATTGCTTAATAAGAAGCCTCATTCTACTTACCTTAAGAGCACACTAAAGCAAATTAGTAAACAGCTTAAGAGAACTATTTGGGAAGCTCAGACTGAATATGAACTTAAAAAAGCCACTAAAACAAAAAAAAATGCAAATCTTTCTTTATCCATGTGAGGTAGTGAAGAACTAACACCTAACAATATGCATATATAGTCCACAATTATTCCACCAACTCTGACCCAAAGGAAATAGTTAATATCCTAGCTGATGAGTTTAGTACCCATTGTACTCCACATACAGTTATCTCTATTCCTCAGGTGCCACAGTCACAGCCACCACCTTTAATTACTAGGAACTATGTCAACACTCTCAAAAGCTAAGAATATTTCATTCATGGTCCCAGGTAACATACCATGTTGTCTTATTATCAGTACCAGATATGCACTATCTGACCCCTACTTAACCTCTTTAATCTAAGCTTCTTCACTGGTTATATGTCTGCAGCCTGGCATTACACAAGGATGGTCAAACAGCAGACTCTGGTAATTACAGAGCCATTTTAGTTTAACAAGCTTTATATGTAAAGCTATGGGAAATATTTCAGACCCATTATTCTGGACACTGAAAATCCATTAACCCTGGATCCTCATCAATTCACTTTGTCAAAGGAAGAGCCTGCCTCTTTAACCTCATTAATTTCTTTGAAAAAGCAGTTTATAATGGTAATGCGGTCAAGTCCTTTGGCACTATTCCCTGTACAGATGTTATTAACAAACTTGTAAATCTGAATATAAATCTGTATCCATTGAATAATTAAATAGTTGTTTGACAGAACTCATGTTGTCAGAGTCACAGGTGCCACTTCTGAAAAAAAAAAAGAGTTACCAGTGATGGACCATAGTGATGGCCCTTTCCTGTTTGCATCTATTATTAGTCCAACACTCCTGACCTATGGTTATCTAGGTTTGCAGCTGACTTTAAACTGTGTGTTGTTATTCAGTCTTCCATTGATTCACAATTGCTTAAGCATGAACCATACTCTGATAGTAATTGGTGCAAGGACAATGGTCTTAAATTAAGTGTGAGAAAAAACAGTGTAGTTAATTTTGATTAAAAAAAAAATTCCCATACTATATAGGTGGCACACCCATCTAATCAAACACTGCCATAACAGGTCTAGGCACTATTGTTCTAATCTTTTGACCATCGTGTCTTGTGCAGTAGTTAGGAAAACCTTTTATCTGGCCCATCTACTTTCTCTTGGCATCACTGCTAGATCCAAAGAAGTCTTAGTTCCCCTTTACTCGTATCTTATTAGACACATTATTGAATATTATGCCCATTATGGCATGTATTTGTCTAAATATATCAATCAACTTGAGAGACTTCAGAGGTTCCTAATTAAAATGATCAGTGGAAAAATCTTAGTTATCAGGACAGACTGGCATCTGGCTCCCTATATACCAGTTTGTTTGAATATCTGCATCTAGCTTTTTGAGTCAAGAACTATCCTAACCTCTTTAGCCTTTTATTCCTTCACAAAACAAATGGTTCCTCAAATTCTAGGTTAAAAGAACTAAATCTTCATCAACAGATAAAGATGGCATGTTGATGTAATAGATTCATATCTAAACATATCCTCCATCTCTGGAATAAATATCCCCTACATGTCAAGCAGAGTAGTACCCTTGCCACCTTCAGGATAAACCTAGACAACTGCATGGGTGATCTCATATTCTCCCCTGGTCTATCTTGTATTGCCCTTCATCAGACTGGAGTGAACTTTTCAATAGAGGTTATTGGCTAGATGTGTAATGTTCTGCATACTGATTGGCTAGTACATACCTATGAAGCTATAAGGATTCTAAGATAGCTCAATCAAGCTGCTTGCTGTTTCTGGTTTAAAATATACTTTGTTAAAACAAATTCATAGTTCAATCATGTGATGAAAGTACTCAAATTATAACAACACTGAGAGCAAAGAAGTCAAAATAGATAGCTAGATATTATTTATTTATTCTCATGTGGATGGTGCAGTGGTATGGCGGTAGCATTGTTGTGTCACAGCAGGAGGTTCTCTGGTTCGATTCTCAGCTGGGGTGCCTTCTGTGTGGAATCTGCATGTCTTCCGTGTGTTTGTGTGGGTTTCCTCTGTGTGCTCTGGTTTCATCCCATGTTTCAAAGACATTTGTCTGGAGTGTTTCTTCCCGGGCCTCAGTTGAAAATTGGCTTTGCTCTAAGTTGGACTTTCCTGGTTAACAAATAATAAATAAATACATTTCTTTACCAGAAAAGTCTGACTGAGCAATATCGTTTTTCAGTGGAGGCCTGGGGAGGAAAGCCCCATTATGCAGACATCATGGACATCATTTGTACTGCTTCATCATTTGCAGTCAGATTTATTCATGTAAAACAGTTCCATTACTCAGACATCCTTAACTCAATTGCATCATTTGCAAACAGTTTTGATTAAAAATAACAGTTATAAAGGTTGTGTATTTTTTTTAATACAGGGAGGTATATGTAGTGCAATATCATTGGTATGCATAGACTGTCATGTTTTACATAAAAATATGTTCAGCCATAAAGATGTGTTCAAAATCTAGGACACAGGAAGATAAGATAAAGAGTTAGAGCAGTCCAAAATAGGAAGAAAGGGAAGAGGCACAAGAAAGATAAAGTAGAAGAGATGACAGAGGAAGGTATTCATAGGTTCATAGGTTGATACTAGGATATCTGCCCTAGGGCATTTATAAGCCTAGCCAGAGTATGTTTGGCTTTCACCACCCTTTTAGATTACTTGACGGTGCCTCTGTATAGTAGGTCACAGAAGGTAGCTCTTTTAAGGTTTGTTTACTGTACCTCTGTCAAGCAGCGACCCAGGGGTAAACTTACGATCTCCCATCCATTCGTCAAGATTTCTCTTGAAGAGGGTCAGTGAGCGGCTCTGCCTGACATGGATTGGGATTTTGTTCCAGAGTGAGGGGAGCCTCTGGGATATTAATCTGTCCCTCCAGCATGTCCTATTTATTTCTGTGCTGAGGTTCAGGTTCCTGGAGGGTGTAGCTCTAAGGGATTTAGATTTCCTGAGGTGAAGCATGTCCATTAATTCTGGGTTGGACATGGCTTTATACATCAGACACAGATCGCCTCTGAGTAGGCGTGCAACTGAGTAGAGCTGGAGTTTCTTTAGCCAAACTGCATAGGGCATCTGTTTGAGCCCCTTGATCCTCTTGGTGAGATACTTTTGGGGTCTTTCCAGTTGCTGAAGGTGTCGGGTAAGGTACATCCCAAATGGGGCATTGTACTCAATTATGGGCCTGATAAGCGATGAGTAGAGGGGCACAATGACCTCTCTTGATCTAGATGTGAACCCTTTCATGATAAGGTGGGCTATATAGAAGGTCTTTCTAACCACTTTGGCAATGTGATTGTCAAAGGAGAGATTGCTATCTACTTGGGTCCCCAAGTCCCTAATTACTTCTTCCAGATTAATGGATTACCACCTATGTGGTAATTTGTGGGCACTTTGTTTTTTCCAAAGGGGATGACTATGCACTTTTTGGCATTTAGCTTTAGGCCATGGCTCTGGCACCAGTTATCCATCTCTGTGAGACCCTTTTGGAGGATGCTTGTGTCAGTCAGAGAGTCGATTATAGCACCCGGTTTGCAGTCATCTGTGAACGTGGTCAGCAATAGTCCTCCCGTATTAGCCTGTACCTCAGAGAAATATATACCAAACAAGAGAGGTCCCAGGACTGAGCCTTGTGGGGTGCCACTTGTAACTGGTTTAGAGTCTGACATGGCACCTGCTTTTCTGACCATGTGGGTTCTATTCCTGAGCCAGTTTGCAACCCATTTTGTGACATAGGGGTTGATATTTAAGCTGGTGAGCTTATTTATGATGCCCGAGTGGGGTATTGTGTCAAAGGCCTTTGCGAGGTCCAGGTAGGCTGTGTGGACTACCTTCCCTTCATCTATGGCTTTGGTAACTGTTTCAAAGAAGTTGACCAGGTTCAAGAGGCAAGATCTGCCCTTTACGAAGCCGAATTGGGTAGGATCCAGTGTCTGGAGGTTCCCAATGTCTTTGTTTATGATTTCCATGATGATACGTTCCATAGCTTTGGAGAGGGCAGCTATCACCTGTGCATCTGTGATCTCAGGAAGGCTACACTCTGTTGGGATAGACATTTGCTCTTTTGAGGGGGAAGGGGGGGGAGAAGTTTGCACTGAACCTTTCTGCCAGGATGTTGGCAATGTCTGTGGGTTCAGTGAATTTTTTGTCATTTTGCACTAACTCAGAGCATATCTGGGAGTTGCCTCCCAGGTTTCTGACATAACTAAAGAAGGTCTTGTGATTATCTTTAGTGTCTTGTGCAATTTTTTCTTTCAAAGCTGGCCTTAGAAGATTTTATGAGGGATCGTAGTTTCTTGCTAGTACTGATCAGTGACGCCTTCCCTTTTTGGGATTTTGCTCTGTCATGTAGTAGCTTTCTCCTTCTGTTGTATAGCTTATTTATGGCTGGGGTCCACCAGACAGGTCTCCTGCCTTTGGAGGAGTGAGTCTTAGTTTTATTTGGGATAGCATGCTCCATGCAGTCCTGTAGGTGTCCATAGAATGCTTTTGTAAAGGATTCTGCATTTTGGGCCATATTGTCCACTGGCCCAGGGGCTTTGAAGGATTCCACCTCAGTTTTGAGAAGTGTGAAGTTTGCTTTTGAGAAGTTCTTCACCGTGGTTTCCTTGGCTAGGGGTGGGGATGGAATATGGATGTCCAGTGAGATTTGTTTATGGTCTGATCTTACCAATAAGGGGTATACCTCTGGTGTGGAACATAGAGACCCCATGTTGGTGGTGACCAGATCCAGTATGTTTTCCCCTCTTGTGGGAGTGGTGACCAGTTGTTCCATAGCATCTGAGTTTATAAATTCTAGGACCGTTGGGCGAGGGTGTTTGGGCTTGAGTAGTTTTCCCAACTGATGTTTGGGTAGTTGAAGTCACCCAATATAATAGTGTTTGGAGAGACCTTCATATTCTCCAGTGTTCTCAGGAAAGCCGAGTGAGGTTCCTGTGTTTGGGTGGGTGGTCTGTAGCAGGCTACAAACTGAAAGGCAGTTTTGCCCACTGTTAGTTGCACATGGATGGTCTCTGAAGCTTCGTGCAGTGCCACTAGCCTGGAGGTGTGGGTATCTTTGATAAATATGGATACTCCCCCTCCTTTTGTGGTTCGGTCTGAGTTTTGGGGCCGGAAAGCATGGTATGAAGTATAGCCTGGTAGTGCAGGGGTGCTCTCGGGAGCCTTGAACCAGGTTTCTGTTACTGCACAGATATCAATATTCTCCATACTGAGGAGAGTCTCGAGTTCGTGCATCTTGAGGTTTAGAATCTGGTGTTGAGCAGCATTACCCTTAGTTTTTTTTTCTTTGTGTTGTCTATGGGGGTGGGTTTGTCTTTTCAGCCTTGCCTAAAAAAGGCACTATGGGGGAGGCAAGACCTTAGCCAGTATTCGAAAACCCAGTGGTGACAGGTGCAAGCCGTCCCTAGTGAAGCAATGTGGCTTGTCGAGCATGTCATCCCAGGCTGACAGACACTGGATCCCCTTTGAATGACACCAATACTTTAGCCAATTGTTAAAATTGATCATTTTGCCTTTATACTGTGGCATCATTCTTGGTGAGGGTAAGATGCTACTCAAGGTCAGGGTCATACCGGCCTGGGTTGTTGTGATAATAGTACATGTATAGACATGCATGCATACTATATACTCTTAAACTTGATACAGTGTCCCCAAAGAGTAAAGTAATGACTTATTGTGGAGACATTTAATTACTTGGGAGTTAGACAAGTCTTTGTTCAGTTATACCAGCAGTTCCCAAACTCCACTGCAAATCCTATAGCAAAGTGAGAGGCAGTTTATCCAAACCTAGTGTCTAGTCTCCATAAAGACTCACGTATTCCTAAGTGCTTCTTTCCATGTCACCATTTCATCTAGTCACCTGCCCCCTTTTGATGTTGCTACTCTACCTTGTAAATCCTATACAAACAAAGAAATGAGAAATGCAGTTAGTAATTCTGACTGATCCTCTGTATTTTTCATATTTCCCTCTTCCCCCTCCAGCAATGTATTGATTCCTCCTGCATTTTCAACTGTATTTGTAAAAAAATGTATCTGCTTCCTATTCTAATTTAAGGCGTTCTTTTAGTATTTTGTTTTTCACTGTTAATCTCTCTTATTTCCCTGTCTGTCTACCTGTCTAGTTAGCTATCTAGCTAAGTAGCTATCCATTTAACTACCTAACAACCTATCCATCTAACTTTGTTTGTTCAGATTGGTTTTCTCTTTGTTTTCTGCTCAAAATACAGGATTTTATTCCCTTCCATATAATTTGTCACTGTGTTTCTCAACAGGATAAAGCCTGCCCTCCTGCAGTTCCAATTATGTCTCCTTGTGGGACATCTCAGAATTAGTCTGGGGATAATGAATCATACAGAACATGATGAATGTTGGTTAATAGCTCTACCACCTCAGTGACTACAACTCTTTATCAGTTTTAGTTCAGAGTAGGTCAAGGATATTCTCTTCCTAGAACAAAGGCCAAATTATTTACAATATTCTGTCTTGCACCAAATATTTTACTGTTTCTGTCTTTCTTAGTCTAGATACAGACATCTCTGTATTTTCTGCAGGAAGATTAGGGAAAAGATGTGCCTGTTACATCAGGGACTATTTTAGCAAGTGAACAGTCCCAAGAAATATGGAGAACCCATTGGTTAACATTTGTTTCTGTAGTAAATGCAGCACACAGCACTTGTTCTCAGAGCACAACACAATGTCTGTCCAACATCACCAGGAATATGATAATCAATGCAAGCATTTAACACCAAAAAGGCAAGTTTTTGTGAAAGTCGGTACCTTAGGACAGTACTGGAAAAAATCTGTGACCAAAAGGCAGATACTGGCTGAACCCATTTAACTACATACCCAGACCTTGAACAGTGAGTCTCATGTTAAACTAAAGTAACACTTTCATTCTTAAGATATCCATCACTTGTGCTGTCTAGGAAAAGGTATATTCCAGACAGATATGATGCAGTCCTCTAGAGTCATTATTTCTGCAATTGTGGGAACATCAGCAGAAAAAAAGATCAACATAATCTGTAAGTTAACATCACAAATTAAAAATAATAACTATTGTGGACAGAATTTATTGTAACACATTTTCAAAATAACTTCAACACAATCAGCTAAAGTATTATTACTTTTAGTAGTAGTAATAGTAATAGTATTACTAATAATATTAACAGTAGTAGTAGTACTAATAGTAGTAATAGAATTAGTATTACTACTACTAGATGTAGTAGTAGCAGCACTAGTAGTATTAGTAGTACTAGTAGTAATAGTCTGGAAAGCAATAGTAATGGTTCTACTAGCAGTAGTATTACTAATAATAGTAATAGTAGTAGTAACAGTATTATTATTAGTAATAGTACCAATAGTAGTAGTAGTACTAGCAGCAGTAATACTATATGTAATAGTTCATTTTATCTGGGTATATCCAGATGAGTTAACAGCTGATTTACAGAGATAACTCAAGGAAGAAAGTTCTAACAAACTACATGCCAGCACATCTGTGCACTACTTTCTATTTAAGACATGAGGGTGTAGGCCTGACTGTCAAAATTAACAGAGAAGTATTGATGTGAGCATACATTAAAAAGTAGCTGAGAACAGTAAATGTCATGTAGCAGTGGGTGATTACAAATAAAGCTATTACTTTGGAGTAATATACAGAAATTAAGTTTAGAGCACAGACTGAGTTGTCCCCATGCCACTTAGAGCTCTAGATGCCTATCACGAACCTGGAGAGATTAGCCTATATTTTAGTGCTGGTTTGCAGGCTTAAACTTCCTTTTTTGGTACAGCAGTCCAGTGGATCTATTCATGCATGAACAGGAGATAAGTTTATTGCCCAAGTGCCATTAATGTCAGGGCCCAATAGAGTGAGTCCCAAAGCATGAAGACTGAATGGCTGAAAAAAAAAATGACTTCCTAATATTGCGGTACCTCTCCACAAAGGTGGTGCCTCAACGGATCCTGGAAACTATCGCCCCATAAGCTTGACTAGTTTGGTCTGCAAAGCTATGGAAAGGATCATCATAGACCTCATAAATAAAGATATTGGGGACCTACAGACACTGGGTCCTACCCAGTTCAGCTTTGTTAAGGGCAGATCCGGCTCTTAAACCTGGTCAATTTCTTTGAAACAGTCACCAAGGCCATTGACAAGGGGAAGGTGGTCCACACAGCCTACCTGGACCTTGCAAAAGCCTTCGATACAATACCCCACTCGGGCACTATAGATAAGCTCACCAGCTTAAATATAAACCCCTATGTCACTAGATGGGTTGCAAACTGGCTCAAGGACAGAACCCACATGGTTAGAATTGCTGGAGCCATGTCAGACTCCAAACCAGTTACAAGTGGCATCCCACAAGGCTCAGTCCTGGGACCTCTCTTGTTCGGTATATATTTCTCGGAGGTACAAGCTAACACAGAAGGACTGTGGCTGACCAAGTTTGCAGATGACTGCAAACTTGGCACCATAATAGACTCTCCAGCTGACACAAGCATCGTCCAAAAGGGTCTCATAGAAACAGACAACTGGTGCCAGAGCCATGGCCTCAAGCTAAATGCCAAAAAGTATATAGTCATCCCCTTTGGCAAAAACAAAGTGCCCACAAATTACCACATAGGTGGTAATCCATTAAGTACGGAAGAAGTAATTAGGGACCTGGGGACCCAAGTTGATAGCAATCTCTCATTTGACAACCACGTGGCCAAAGTGGTTAGAAAAACATTTTATATAGTCCATCTAATCATGAAGGGATTCACATCTAGATCAGGGGAGGTCATCGTGCCTGTTTACTCATCCCTCATCAGGCCCATAATTGAGTACAATGCCCCTTTTGGGCTGTACCTTACCAAACACCTGCAGCAACTGGAAAGACCCCAAATGTACCTCACAAAGAGGATCAAAGGGCTTAAACAGATGCCATATGCTGCCCGGTTAAAGAAACTCCAGCTCTACTCAGTGGCATACCACCTGCTCAGAGGCGATCTGTGCCTGACGTATAAAGCCATGTCCAACCCGGAATTAATGGACATGCTGCACCTCAAAAAATCCAAATCCCATTGAGCTACACGCTCGAGAGACTTGAACCTCAGCACTGAAATAAATAGGACATGCTGGAGGGACAGATTCATAACCCAGAGGCTCCCTTCACTCTGGAATAAAATCCCAGTCCAGGTTAGGCAGAGTCCCTCATTGACTCTCTTCAAGGGGAATCTTGATGAGTGGATGGGAGATAGTAGGTTTACCCCGGGTATCACTTCTGTGTCACTGTTAGACAGAGGCACAGTATACTAACCTCGAAAAAGGGCATAGCAAAATAAATTTAAAATGGGTGGCAAAAGCCAAACACACTGGCTAGGCTTATAAATGCCCTAGGGCAGATAGGCTAGTATGAACCTATGAACCTATGAACCTATGAACCTATAAGTCTTAGAAGCAATTTCTCATAATATTACCTTTTTTCTGAGGTATTGCTATCTCAGAGTTAGTCTATATATGTTCAGGAAGACCAGGGGAGACTTCTCTTCCTGCAAAACAGAAGTTTAAAGGAGAAGAGTGATCCACTCGTCTCCTGCAGTTCTGGACTTTGTTTTGGACTGTCAGCACTCGGTGTTATGAGTACCAACATTTCAACAGGAAATCAGTCATAATGTTTGTGCTAAGGTTGGGGTTTTGTCATTTATTTAAAATAAAGATGTCAGCTTGCTTGTGTTGTTCTGTTTTTCTCATAATCCATTTTGTATTGTGTGTTTTACTCTTCAACTACTTTCACTGTTACTGGGTCATCACACTGTTACTTGCCAGTGGACTTAGCTGATGTAAGATTAGTGGTGTAGCTAGGGTTTGTTCTGTGGTTGCTTCAGTTTCCCTTGGGCTTTACTGCCATTCTTAGTTGTGGTGGTTGGCATACTTTGAAACTGTCTCTTACTTTGTGGAATAAGCCTGACTTTGCATCATGTTTTTGCTCTGTCCCTTGTAAAAAAAAGTGTTGATTTTCTGGTGAAATCATTAAGGTTGCAGTCAGTAATGCTAGACTTAATAAGGTCATACTTGACTACTGCTTACTACATAAATATGCATGTTGATGGATAACATGTTTGTTCTATTAACATTAAGTGGAGTTGAGTAATACTGAAAAAGGGTATGTTTTTGGTCCTTTATTCCCTTTTGTCAGTGGTAAGGGCCGGGTCATTTTACTACTGTTTTGACCCTGCAGCTCCCTGTAGTGTTGTTCTGGAGTCCTGGGGGCTTGGGGCTGCTCTCCTTGTTATACTCCTGTGATTTGTCACTGGTTGCTCCTCCTTCAGCTTCTGAGAATGTCACGGAGCGCTCTTTTCACTGCACTCATTTAGGTTTGGTGGTACCTGCAATTAATTATCTAAAAATGTGAAAATATAAAGCAGGCATTCTTATCTGGTGGCTTTGCCTTCTTGAGACACCTTTAGGAGTGAGTCCCAATTTAAGTTGTTTGTGTGAATATTTTGTTTTCTCCAGTTCATGCTCATGGAGTTAACCATTTACTCCCCCTACCCCAACATCTAAATATAGGTTCATAAGTGTAAGCAGGGGCTTTAGAAGTGAAACATTTGCAAGCAGGGGCCTGGAAGATGAACCATGTACAGGCTGCCTGTCTCCATTAAAGACATAGGTGCCAAACCAGGGATGAATTTCCTGTTCCCCATCTAATTGTCTAAGTTGCAATTGAATTGGTTTAGGGAGGAACTTTGCTTCACATGGACAGGAAGCCTGTTCCAGAGAAGGGGTAACCTCTGGGATGCATATCTGTCCCTCCAGCAGGTCCTATTTATATCACAGGCAAAGCTTAAGTCTTTAGAACAGGTAATTTGGGTGCTGTTTGTTTTGCAGATATACAAGAGGTCCATCAGATTGGGGTCTGACAATGCCTTGTTTTCCAGATATAGACCACCCCTAAACAGCCTGTAGAAGACAGACTACAGGGATAGGACCTTGAGGCTCTCTCCAAATGACATATTATTTAATGCCCTGTATTCTTTTAGTAAGAAACCTCTGTGGACTTTCCAGTTGTTAGATATGACTGATTAGGTACATACCGAAAGGGCATTGTACTAAATGATAGGTCTGAAGAATGCCAAATGCAGTGGAACAATGATTTCCTTGACCTAGATGCCATGCCTTTGTTTATAAGTTGTACAACATAGAATTATTTCTTTGTTACTGTAGACACATGATGGTCAAAGACTAGATTACTGTCTATGTGTGCCACCAAGTCCCTGACTACTGAATCAGCTCTTAGGGGTGTGTTATCAATATGATAGTTACCAGGGGTGGATGACTTCCCGAAGGATACTATTATGCATTTCTTTGCATTTTATTTTAGTCCATGGCTCTGGCGTGTCAGCCCTTTCTGGAGAACATTTGTGTTGGTGGGCAATTCAATGAATTCAATGAAATTTTACTGGTTTTACTTTTCATGGCTTACAACCTCTTACTTAAAGATTTAGGGGCAATCTGAGTTACAATCATGTGTAAATGGTTCATTTTAGGGACACAGTTTTTTAAAAATATTAATGTTATTAATCTAAAAGTTTAAACATTGACAAATGTGAAGCAATGTATTCAATGAAGTAAATAATTTAAATATTTTTATAATGCTATATTATGTCATTCATTAAGTATAACTAATCTAACACATTTTCCTTTCAGCTTTAGAAGGGATTAGAAAAGTGTATAAAATATAATAGTTAACTTATAATTTTTTGAGCCAAAATACAAGGATGTCACTAACAATCAGGGTTAGTTGAAAGGCATAATTATATTGTTTCCTTAGTTCTGTAAAGTAAAATAAAAATATTTATATTACAATCATAAACAGAGGTAACTAAGTTAAAAAGGCAAAGATTTATTTTGTAAAAAAATATTCATTAGAATGTAAGAATCATATTGCACACAAATTGCATTCTTTGTTGGCCGAATGGTATTGGATTTGTTGTGATCATAGAAGGTTTGGGGGTTGATGATTCACATTTAAGAAAGCTTTTTTTATTGTTTGGTTATTTTCCATTGAAACTTCTTATTTAGTTAGAGTTTTGTTTGCTGATTTTTACTTACTTGCTAATATTAAATCCATACCCTGCCTGCCATAAGTAAACTATCCTTGTAGACTGTATAGTTGAGTCCAAACGTAGAAATGTGTCATGCCTACAGCATATTTAATTCACTAATTATATGTCCTTTGTTCAAGATATCATGGACAAGCAGCAGCAGGCTGCTACCCACGTGCAGCCCTTTCTTGATGATTTGCCTTTTGGACATCATGAGCATCAAAACAAAGTCCCTCAGTGTAGTTCATACAAGAGTCGTCAGCAAATGTCTGGCATGACAACTTTGGAGAAGGGAACGGCTACCAAGAGGGCAAGAAGCAAAGCAAGAAGTGATCCAGCTAAACCATTAGAAGAAGACTTACCCACTTTAGCCCCATTGGGTAATGGGCCTCACTTAAATCAACCTACTATGGGTGAGTTTGAGAACCAACAAGAGGAAGGCTGGGGGTCCAGGTTATTTGAACTTGTTCTGAACAGAGGTTTTCCTACTATGTTTTAAGTCAGTCTAGAGTTTATGGAAGAAAATGTTGTGGGTGCTGACCCTAGTCACCTTTCATTTTCTCATTTACCATTAACGAGGGAGTTTTCTAATAGTCGCACATCTGGTCATTCAGATCTTGTGGGTCTTCAAAGGTTCATTTATCAATCCCGGTTTTGTTGAGGCTCAGCAATCAGTACTCACATTCCCTCATCAATAAAAAAAAAATCTGGTAATTGAATTATGTTGGTATTTTTGACGTGGTCAAGGCAGATGGGAACCAGCATATTCTGGATTCTGAATGCCCTGGGTCTAAAGATCTGTTGTCTGCTTTTGCAGTCTTGAGCAAATGGCAGCCCAACTAGATCAGGGCAACATCTTGGGATAAGTGGGTGGTTAGATTTGTGCACTTCACTTTCATGGCCATATTGGGTGAAAAGGATTCTTTGCAGATTTTTCCTGTATTAAATTATTTCTTAGTCATTATTTGAGAGGAGGTTTGGCCTGGCTTTAGCATGACCAGAAGTTCTGTAAGTTTAAGACAGGTAACAATAAATTAAGGTACTATGAATGGCATGCCAACACCTGACATGACTGAGGGTAGCATCATGGATCAGTGACAATCAAGTAGGTTCTAATCTCAACGCTTTTTGGACATTTAATACAGAAAAGTACTTGTGGCCAGCATGTAGATTTACCCATGTCTGTTCACATTGCGGTTATGGTTATTCAGCTGCCAGATATTGGCTCAAGGATAGGTATAAGGATGGCAGAACTACCAACTGCCCCAAGATTAAGCAAAGGGACACCCCAGAAAACTTGTCATAAAGGAGTAGGGGTTCCTTTTGTGGTTTTAGGGGATGCAGTTCCTTTCGTAGCTTCTAATAAGACTTTGATTAACCTCTCACTTATCAGTCTTGATACCTTAGCTTATTTCTTCAAAGACTATCTTGACCAACAAACCTCTTTTGAACTGGTGCAGGGGTTCACTAATGTTTTTTTAAATCAAATCATCTGGAGTTCCACAATGTTTCAAACTACAAAAAAAATAAAAGTCTAGGCCTCTTTCAATCTCCCTCATTTGAATCACTTACAGTTTCTTCTTTAGGCTTACTGTATAACTAGAGTAAGGGTGAATTTTGGTTGATCTGTCACCTTTCATTCTCTCAAGCATGATCAGTGAATGATTGTGTCAATAAACAGGACTTCAGGGTCCAGTACTCATCCTTAGATGGCAAAGAATGACATGGAATTGGCTGTCTGACTGCTTCTTGTATGGGATCAGGATTGGCATCAGCTGGGCAAGTTCTTTGAGGGTAGTTATTATTCTGACATGGCCAGTCCCATAGGCTATGTGATAGCCTGTGCCACCTTCAAAAAATTTAGTACAGCATTACGGTGATTTTGGGAAAAGAGAACCCACTTCCCCAAGCAGAGAAAAGTTCACTAACTTCATGATATTTTGATTGTGGGGGAAGGGGAGTAAGAGGCTTGACATAGCATTGTCATATTCCTTGAGTTATGTCAGTCAGGGTTCCACCTGGCTTATGACAAAAATGGAAGGGCCGGATATGTCCCTGTCTTTTAAATTATCACAAGCTACACCGGATTATTTTAATGCACCTATCACATCTCTTCTAGCAGCTAAAAAAATTTCAAGTATGTGAAGTGATGTAATTGTTTGTCTTGCTAAATTTTGCATACAGAGCAGTGGCCGCGAAGAAGAACCTTAGAAGAAACCTTCGCAAATTTGTTTTATGGAGGGTGCAAAAAATACCATGTGATTAGAATTACTAGAAGGGTAAAATCAGACCATTGTTTGTAATCCCATTTTTTTTGACAGACTTTAATGGTCAGTCTTTCTGGCAAGATGACTCGGTTAATACACCTTTGTAGTTATACACAAATGTAGCAGGGGACATGGCATGAGAGCATGGCCGGCCTTAGGCATAGGCGAACTAGGCGATCGCCTAGGGCGCCATACAGGCTGGCCTTGTAAAGGGCGCATTATGTGTGTATGTATTTATTTTAATTAATATAAAGTTTGCGCTCTTCTTGGCGCTGGAACCAAAGGGCGGAGGGTGGGGCAGGGGAGGCAAGGCAAGCACCCTCCCACTTACAGCTGCAGGTTAGCCAGGAGGCTTAAAAAAATCTTTAGTTTGTAGTGCGAGAGTCTTCTTTAAGGAGAAACTTGCATGCGTCATGACGCCAATGTCATCAAAATGCATTCTGCAGTTCCGCGTGGAATTTAAGCCAGGCCAGCCATTCAAGAGAAGAGTTACGTCTGTGTCTCCGCTTGTTTTCATTTGGGTTATAAAGATGGTAAGTGTATGTGTGTGTTTCTATGTGTAATTTAAACTGTTCATTTCTGTATGAGAGAGAATGTGTGTGGGTATGTATGTATGTCTATGGAATTTAAACTCGCTGTTCTGTTTGCATTAGATATGAAGTGTGTGTGTTACTGTGTGAGAGTAGGTGTGTGTGTATGGAATTTAATCTAGCCGTTCGTTCCTTTGGAAAAAGGTCTTTGTTGCTGTGCAAGAGAGTAGGTGTGTGTACGTCTCTGTGTGTTGCTTTGTGAGAGAGACATTGTATGCATGTGCTGCTGTGGTAGATGTGTGTGTGCATAACTTAAACTAGGGTGTGTGTGCATAACTTAAACTAGTGTGTGTGCATAACTTAAACTAGTGGTTTTGCTCACTTCTGTATGAGAGAGAAAAGTGCATGTGTGTGTGTTGTATGAGAGCAGAGTAGGAGTGTGTGGAATTTAAACTAGTCATTAGTTGCTGTATGAAAGAGGAGTGTGTGTGTGTGTGTGTGTGTGTGTGTGTGTGTGTGTGTGTGTGTGTGTGTGTGTGTGTGTGTGTGTGTGTGTGTTTGTGTGTGTGATACCATAAATAAATTGGATAAAGGCCTTAAAATAGGGACACTTTTAAATATTGCTCTTACAAACTTAGAAAGTTGATAGAAAGCTGATAGGTTTTGCGTTGGTGCTGAATTTTCTGAAGGGTATGAAGTCTGAAACTCAAATTTCTGTCGTTATTTTCTAACTTCAGTCTTGAAAAAATTTACCAGCAATTTTCCAGAAAACCATAACTATGGAAAATGGACCAAAAATATGCGGTCCCTCTCAAGTGTCCAGATTTAGCATTATAGTTTTTGTCTTTCTCATAATTTGTGGTTTTCTGGCAAATCAGGGAGGACTGAAGTCACTAAATAGCAATGCAAACCATGAAGGCATGTGTTGCGTTAATTTCAGCTCCATAAGTGTATCAATATCTAGTCAGTATACAGCTCACGTCTTATTGTGCCTATACAATTTGCCACATGTGTTGTGCTTTTAATGGGCAGTGAAGAGTTTGCAACACAATATTTTTTTAATAAGTGTTCTAGCAACTTTCTAAGTTAAAAAGAACAATACTTAAACTGCCCCTATTTTTTTGGTCATTGTATCTACATTTACTTTAGGCTTTGTCCAGATTTTTTGCACTAAGAGATTGAGAGATATGCATACCTCTCAACTGCCCAGATTTGTCCAGATTTTTGCCTCCTAGTTTTGGCCTATTCCTCATAGAATTTATGGTTTTCTGGCAAATCACCGAGGATTGAAATAGCTAAATGTCAAACATTTGAGTTTCGGTCCTCATTTCCTTTAGAAAATGCATGCTAAGACAAATGCTTCTAAGTCTGTAAGAGCAATATTTTAATCTGTCCCTCTTTTGGGGACCTTTGTCCCATCCTCACCTCCCCACTACTTTAGGCTTTGTCCAGCTTTCTTGTGCTAAGAGGTTGAGAGGTATGGTATGTAATGCATTAGTTGCCGATTATTTGTTGCATTTTAAGGGGGGGTAGGGGTTCTGCATTCCTGAGTGTCCTCTTTTGTATAGGATGCCTAGTTGTCGGTTTCTCAGTCATCCCCTATTGCAGTATTACCAGCTTACTAATTTTTTTAATGTAAAGTAGGCAATTACTTTGTCAAGGGCAGCAGGCACTGAATTTGTAGATGAAGCACTGAAATGTAAAACTGTTTGCCACTAACAGCCATTTCATTATTTGCAAATGTCTTTAATGTAGAAGTATTCGGATGACTTTTACTTCTGCAGAGATTGTGCTTATTGATTGATACTCTCTCTCGGCTTTTCCCAGTTAGGGGTTGCCACAGCAGATCACCTGTCCACTCATGATTGGCAGTGAAGTTTTATGGTGTCACATTGCCAGCCCATCACCCAACCTTCCACGGAAGGCACTCACACACAAACAACTAGGGCCAATTTAGCATGTCCAATCCATTTACAACATGTCTTTGGGATGTGGGAGGAAACAGGAGCACCCGGAGGAAACCCACACAACCACAAGGAGGACATACAGACTCCACACAGAGGGCACCCCAGCCAAGCATCGAACCGGAGAACTTCTTGCTGTGAGGCGACAACGCTAACCACTGCACCACCACGGTCATCCTCGTGCATTGATTGATACTGGTGGATTGTAATGACAAGTTTGAGTGGCCTTTTATGGTTAAAATGTTCTGAAATGGGCAATTTTGTCATTATTGAGTCATGCATTTTTTCATTGTTTTCTGGAAAAATGTTCAAAATTACAAATTTAAAACATACTAACAACTGGTACTGTATTATACAAAGAATATAATTTATTACAATCAGGAAGGTGAATCAAAGAACACATACATGAATGCATGGCCATAAAAATATGTGTTCAAGGAGCCTGTAATTTGAAAATAGCCCAAAGGTAAACTTAATTCTCCACTTTCCAGATGCATTTCATTTGAATGAAGGTTTTAATACTGTTTCAATGGCAGAACATACCTAATTGTATACACACTGAGGTTTGAACATTGTTCATAGTAACTGGGGAGAAATAGCCAAATAACAAAACACTGGTATGGCTGGGGAGGGGGCTGCTGCAAGAGGGGCTGCTCAGGAGGCCCCAATCTATTGCCCTGCCTAGGGTCCCATTTGACTATGATTTTCTCTGCTAATAAAGTATGAGAGTAGTTTACATGGCCTCTTTAAATCCCGGAAAAACACTTCATGATGCCGGCGTCCTCTCTTTTAAAGAGGAACAGGAGAGCTACACATACTGATGTGAGTAATGGGTCATGAAAATTACCATTTTAACAGTGCATCTTGGTCCATAAAGGTTTGGGAACCACTGCTTTACACCACCTACCAGACTGCTGACAGAAAGGAGTTTGTGTTTCAGTGCATTTCAGGGAATGGAGTTTTCAGTGCATTTTCAAGGGATTGAGTTTCAGTGTATTTTCAAGGGATTACGTTTCAAAGGAAAGTTTACTGCTGCTCATGCCAAGTCCATTTTCAATGTGCAACTGTTTTATCAAATGGCATACTGTTGTAGAATTTGAAAGCAGTGTTAGTAGCATAATTGCCTTTGGTGCAGAAGGCTGTGGATTCTACTCCCACGCCATGTAGATGAAGTGCTGATATCGCAGTACCCATATATGATTGCAGATTATTTGTTGTATTGCAAGGAGGAATAGGGGTTCTACACTCCTGAGTTTCCTCCTTTTGCATGAGATGCCTAGTAACTATGAACTTGTTGGTTTTAGTCATTTCCTATTGCAATATTACCAGTTTACCAAATGTTTTAATGTAATATAGATTAAAGCAAGGGCAACGGTCACTGAATTTGTAGATGAAACATTGAGGTGTAAAGTTGTTTGCCAGTGGCAGCCTCTTCATTCCTCTTCATTAGTTACAGATCTCTTTTAATGTGGAATTATTCCAATGATTTTACTTCTGTAGAGATTGTGTATTGAATGATATTGGTGGATTGTCATGACAAAAGTCTGGGTTGCCTTTTATGGTTGACATTTTCTGAAATGGGTAATTTTGTCATTGGTTTATTCTTTGTTTCATTGCTTATTAAAATGTTTAAAACTACAAATTTTAAAACACATTCTAACAAGTGGTGCTGTATTATACAAGGAATACAATTTAATACAATCAGGAAGGTGAATAAAAGAACAAATTCATTTACGTATTGCCCTAAAATGTGTGCAAGGAGTCTATTTTGAAAATGACCCAAAAGTAAACCTAATCCTTCACTGGCCAGATGCATTTTCTATGAATGTTGGTTTTCATGCCGTTTCAATGGCAGAGAAGTTTACTGCTTATGTTAAGTCTATCTGTGTTTGTGCTGTTCTAGTTTAAGCTACTGTACACAGGGAGGAGAGAGGTTGCTATTCTACTTTCACTGAGCTGTAAGGCTTGCTCGCCTACCCAAAGTAAATTAAACTGTTTAGATTAACTTAAGCATCCCTTTGAAAGAAGGCACATAGGCTTGTATTTTCTGAGGACATGACTTTTACAGTAAAATGGGCGAAGGAGCAACAGATAAATCAGGCTTATTAAAAAAAATTCAGTTTCCTTCACTTGCAGTTTAACTATATTACAAAGTATCTTTTCTTCCTGTGCATTTAAATAATTGAAGGAAATGACCGGAGTGGCTTTCTTGGGGAGTGACCTTCATATGGGTGTGGCTTATAGGGGTGTTTCAGGAGTATGGTGTGGGTGGAGCTTAAGTGGTGCTGGTGTGGGTGGGGCTTAAGGGGTGCTGGAGTACTACTTCGCCTAGGGCACCATTTCAGCTAAGGCCGGCCCTGCATGAGAGCTTACTTCACAGACAGTGTTTTCCTGCAACCTGGTCTTCCTCTTGGGGAACCGCATATCACTTTTGTTTTTTGTTGGAATTCATACCCACATGGGTTTGATAGTTGTTTGGTAAGATGACTTATGTGACAAGAAAGTGATACTCCATTCCAACAACCAGGCTGTGGTATAAGTTCTGACAAAAAAAACTCTTCCTAGTCTTTGCAAGTTCAGTCACTTTTAAGATTAAATGTTCCTTCATAGTTTATGTATTTATTTGTCTTTTCCTGCACAACACATTCCAAGCCTCACAATGTACTTGCTGACAGCCTTTCTTGTCTGTAGGTATCCAGGTTTTATCATCTAGCCCTGCATGCAGCTGTTTTGCCCACTATAAGCCTAGCTGACCTGGGGATGATTGGAGAAGAAAAGCACATCTGCTGTGAAATTGTTCCTGGGCTTCTCAGAGCATATGCCATTAGGTCCTTTCAATGTTTCTGGCAGAATCTTCCAAGGAAGGAGCAACTATATTTACCACATATAATAGTATGTTAGTTAATGCTGTTGGATTAGACTAAAGCCACTAGAACTTTTAATGTACACAATTTAAAATATTGGTCACAACAGAAATAAATATATTTTATATTGAAATATCAGGCATGTACACCTAAGGGACTGAATATGCCTATAAATTAGAGTATGTTTCTCTAAGGGAATTGATGGATTAACTGATGAATTAATTTATTTAATTGTATAATTAAGTAAAATATTTATTTGATAATATGTTTTTTGTTGTTTGTCCCCCTGGAAAGCTACAGAGACGAGGCACTAGGGACTTTTATTCTTGTAATAAAAATTTAATTTTAATACACAAATAAGTATATATTTTACACAATCATTAAAATTACTCATATCACTTAAAAAGTTAATAGAAAAACAGATTTCACAGCAAGAAAGATGGCAGGAAAAAATGTTTGGCTACTGTTTCTCGGCCAGTGATTGACTCATGGTCAGATTGTCGAAAAGCTGGGACAGGCTCAAGGGTACAGCTGCTCATTCATGACACCCCATTGGGAAACTGTTGTTAAAAATGTTTTATGGAGTGCTCATGCAACAGCTGAGGGCTATCACACTTGAGGCTACCATGTTTGCTTGGTTATATGCAGAAGCTTTCTGCATTAGTTAGCTTCTGGTGTTCTTAAGATGGTCTCACATGACTGTAGTCCATGACATCATCTTTGTGTGGATCATCCAAAATCTTCAATTATGTGCCACCAGGATATTTTGGGCAGATCCCCTATTTTGCTGCTTCATCCCTTTATTTGGTTTATTAGATTTCAGAATCTTTTCTGTATAGATTGTCTGGATACCACAATATTTGTTTTCCTCAATGGTACTCATGTAGATTTAAGAACCTTGGTTCCTGCTTCCATATAGCCTTATCTTACCAAGGCCTTCTAGGTGTGGGTTATTCCTCCCATTTTTTTTTTCATTCAGGCTAAGCTACTGACCTAGCTAGGGAAATAAAGTTATTTATCTAGAACTTGGGCAGATGGTCATTATGAGTCTTCCTATCTTACATTAGATAGAGTGAAATTTTAACCTTGGTGGTTGCTTATTCTATTCTTGTCTTATTATTTTGTTACATGTAGTATTTGAGTTCTCATTTTGGGACACTTTGTTTGCCAGGTAGCCAGCAGAGCCAAACTTCGATGAGGAGGTTAACATTTGGGTATGGAGCCTCAGTCTTGGAACATCATTTGAAAAGGCTTTGGTGGCATGATCTGGGATCAGTTGTTAACAACATCACATTAGCTTATAACTGAGTTAGATCAGCCACACATTCTCATTATTCATTTAGATGGTAATGACACTGGATAATTTGCAATTTATTTACTATTTATACCTCAACCTGATGATTGCTTGGTCATCCATAGTGCCTAGACTATTCTGACATGGAACTCATAAGCCTGCAGCTTTAGAAACAACTCAGAAATGACTTAATCACAGGGTTGCCTGGGCTGCTCCAAGTTTGGGTTCTGTGCTCACTGACAGATGCAGCATTTGGTATCAGGAGCATGGAGTTCACTTCTACAATCTTTTGCAAGATTTGCTACTCCAGCTCAGGTTCAGAGTGTGGCTCACTTAAACCACTGTTAACTGGTTGAGTCTTCAAGTTTCACTATATGTTCTGAATGAAAAATTAATAGAAAAAGTTAATAGAAGTTCTGTTCCAGGTTTTATTTCTGATTTGGTTGAATATTTTCACTTTGCTCAAGGCCAAGAAAGAGGAAGGAACAGGCTATTTATGCCTGCTGTGCAGTCACTACACAACCTTCCCCTTTCATCTCACCTTTTCCTTCCCTGGACCAGATGAAGCTTCAGGAATGTGGGAGCAAGCTGTCTTCAACAATGTCCAGGTTAGGCAGAGTCCCTCATCGACTCTCTTCAAGAGGAATCTTGATGAGTGGATGGGAGATCGTAGGTTTACCCCGGGTATCACTTCTGTGTCACTGTTAGACAGAGGCACAGTATACTAACCTCGAAAAAGGGCATAGCAAAATAAATTTAAAATGGGTGGCGAAAGCCAAACACATTCTGGCTAGGCTTATAAATGCCCTAGGGCAGATAGCCTAGTATGAACCTATGAACCTATATGTCCATTGGTCAGTTTTTCTGACAGGGCAGTGTGTTTCTGCCACTCAGTTACTATGGGACAGCCCTGACAGAAGCAGGCTATCTGTCACACTGCCCAGTTGACAGGGTTGCTCATTGTGCTTGAGTTGTTATGATGGCATGCATAAATTGTCAAGTTTTACATAAGAATATTTGTCACTAGAAATACTTGTTTAAAATCTAGAACAGAGGAAGATAAGATAAAAGAGTTAGAGTTGCCCCAATAAAGGAAGGAGGGGAAGAGGCTCAAGTAAGCTGACAGAGGAAGGTATAGTTGTGATAATAGTACAATAAATATTATACAGCTGGGAAGTAAGGCAAAATTCCTATAGCTATATTAGTGCTAATTTAAGTAGGGGTGGTGCAGGTTTGGAGTCATTTATCCCTCAGGTGTTACTTCAATTGATATTTAAAGTCTTTCAAGTTGCGGAGTGTCCTTAAATGGAGAGGGATGGTATTCCAGCTGCTAACAATGCAGTGTGAGTACAGGAAGTATCCTGAATTTTTGTTAGGCTTAGTTATGGAGTGTAATGATTGGTCAGGGGGCATAGTAGTGTAAGGCTGAATGATGGAGTAAAGAGACTGGAAGTTTCTGGGGCTGCGCAGTAGTAGTCTGAAGGTTGTGATTGTGTGTATAGTAGAGAATTATTTCTTTGAGCAAGTTTATTTCTTTTAGAAAGAGACAGTGATGTGTCACATCTGACATATTTCATTTCTTTCTCTATAGTTTTTATTAGAAATAATAATAATTATTGTTATTATTATTATTTTATTATTCTGGTTTACTGTTTTCCATTCATTTCAATGAGATGTGATAGGTAAATACCTTCTATTCAAACAATACATTTAAACAGATTCCTTAGGCCTTTGTAAATGTGATATCTTATGATGGCTTTGCAATCTACTTTTAAGCTTCTGAGGTAACATTGTTAAGTATTTTCATTGGTTTTGTGGCACTGTTGTAGTAGTTTAGTAATGTTTATATTATTATGTCATGCATTTATAGTCTATTTTTGTGTTTTTGTTAGTTTAATATACCTTAGTGTATATGTTTCTTCACAGTTCGTTTTGCAAGTAATGGTGTTTTTGATTACCTGCTTGACATGGTGGTTCTTTCATTTTTAGTTCTTTATTATATATATTTTTGTTCAATTTGGTATTTAAATGTACAGTCTCAGCAGATATGATGCTTCCTAATCATATAATTTTGAATTTTGATAGGAAGGAATTTAAGTCACAAACAACAATAAAGATTCATCCACTTACCCAGATATAAAATCAGGTAAATCTGTTGAGGAATTTGTTTATTTGAACATTTTTGCCAAGTAGATGGTAAATTTATTTCCTTGAATACTTGCTGGATGAGTAGGGGAGCTCATCCAATGACCATATTCTGTCGTAACCAAGGTGAGAGGCAATTAACACATTGTTTAATCAGAAATATAAACATTCCGTGGGGATTCAATAAATTCCATGTAGACTTAACATGAAGCCTACATGGAGTTTATATATTTGCGCAATGAGCAGCAGTGCTTACTGCATATGCATGTCACACATCTCACTTACACAAATGCAAGTGTAGTTTCAAGGCCAGCAACAGTATTGCCAACCAGAAAAGCATATAAAGCAACACAAACACCTGTAGACATGCAAACCTGTTTACCTACTGGCAAATTAGGTATGCGAGATTGAGAGGACAGCTGCAATGACTAACAGGGTTACATTTAAAGCAAGGAATACATTTCCAACACATTATAGGAAAGTGTAGCCAGTGCAAAGTACAGTACAGACATGTATTAAGCATACTGAAATAAAGATTTGGTGGTGATCATCAAGGGTACATACGCTGCATTATAAATATATTAGTCTGGAGGAAGTGTGTAATGAAAAGGGCCACACACACGAATGGTAAGAATGAAGGAAGAGGAACAGGACAGGTAAAACATGGTAATGTATAGCAGGTGAGGGCATGCAATGTACGTACACCACAAAGACAAGACAGTTGTAGCATAAACACTAATGATATATCTACATGATACAGTACTTACTGCTGTGTACATCTACTGTATGGGCATAGTCATGTCATCACAAAGTTATTGTATATTATGTGACTGTCACACAAGGTGACATATCAGTGAAGAAGATTCTTCATGATATATGCACCCCGACATGAACAATGGAGACGGCATTTATCAAGGATGGTATATACAATAGGGGGTAGGTGTATATTTTGAAGCTATGCAAATGAGCTGCCTGAATATGAATGTAATGTCAGCATGGGTCTCATCCAAATGGGACTCAAAGCAATAGGCTCATGGACAGCAATAGACAGAAGCAACCACAATCATGGACATAATACCACCATTAATCCATGTCAGTGACATAAACTATGTGATTGTGAGTGACTATAGATGGATCTGCAACTGTCATGTTTTGTCAGCAATCTATGAGAATAATATAGCAAACCTTCCTCAAAAATAAACATCTTTTGGAGGTGTTTAGAGGGACACTCTTATACCTGTATTTGAAATTTTGAGCAATCCTAGCTATCTGACAGGTGTGCATGCCATATATATGCCACAAGCCACATTTTCACAAATGTAACCCATGCTATCAATGTTGTCAATCAGCTACATATTTACTGTGTGCCTCACAGGATCACATATCACACATGCATCTTTTATAACACCTAGAAGGGGGGGGGTTCTGCACCATCAACCCCTAATCGTTATGCAACAAAAATAATACTTGGGTATGGCCAATAAGATGTGTGGGAGCTCACTGTGGCAAATGTGGTATACATGAGTAATTGATCCCTGGAGGATGTGTTGGGAGGAGCGTGAAAAAGATTGCATTGTACTCAATTATTGGTGTGATAAGGGCTGAAAACTATGGAACTATAATTCCCTTTCATGTGGATGCCCTGCACATACTCAGGAGTTGTGCTACATACAAGGGAGTAGTCACCACTGTCGGCACATGCTGGTGGACATCCTGCACACCATCTACCTGAGTACATAGGTCACATAACACTTGGTCTGCTCATAGGGGTGTGCTGTCTATATTATTTGTAGCTTTTGTAATTGCTTTTATAATGAAACTAATCCCCCCATGATGTTTGCTCATCTACTGCATCTCCATGGCTGTGGCAGCAATCCTTTGTGTGCATTGATTCTGTCTGCATTATACCAATAGTACACTTGGATTCAATGATTGTCCACACTTTGCAGTCATTAACAAAGCTGGTTGGACAAAAGACATGTAAGTCAGTCCTGGCATCTGGAACTTACAATTTGAACATGAAAGGGTCTAGCACAGAGTCCTGTGGTATGGACCTGCTCACTGGACTCTACATATAAGTCACTTTACACACTTCAACGTATTTATCCCCCACATATGTGATCAAGTGGTTTGCCCACTTGATGACACAAGTGTTTATGGCCACTTTTGACAGTTTCTAAATAATAACTAAGTGTGGATTGTGTCAAATGCCTTGGCCAGGTCAAGCTGTGCAGGATGGTAGTGCTGTCATTATGCATGCCCTTGATGACCATCTTAAGGACATCAAATAGATGTAAAGACATGATGTAGCATGAACAAATCATACATGTGTTTGGTATACAGTTAGGATATTACCTGTGTCCTTTTAGAGAAGGTCCATGATGACTCATTGGTCTATCTCACACATGAGAAGAGGCAGGATGGGTCTATAACTCCATGCATCAGGTGATGGTCACCCTGAGTCAGAAGGATGCATGTTGATGTACACCCTTCTACAGGAACATAGGCTGTCTGGAGGCTGTGTTGAAGTATGGCTCCAGCTGTATGTGATAGGTCATGTTTTGAGTCACACTATAGGCAACTTGTGATGTTGGCATGGCCCACTGATTCTGCGTTATTAGCTAGAGAGAGCACACATATGAGCTGCCCTCCTTAGAATAAAAACTGAGTAATGTCTGCATGTATACTTTGGCTGATGGCCATTGGCAACATGATGGTGACATGTGAGACAAACTGTCATCGAAAGGATTGTCTCCTTCTTCCAGTTGGGTATGTCTGTTGGCATCCACATACATATCTGTGCTTAGTTGTGTATTCCCCTTAACAGCTCACATCTATTGGAGTAAATGATTTGTGAAAAAACCTCCAAATACAGCTTTGGTTATTCACCACATTCCATATGCTGGTACTATGCACACAGTCATACAATTGTCACATACTTACATCAATTGCACAACATTTGCTTATATGTGTTTCACGGGCAAGCTGTGTTTGACTGGCCTGATGCCATATCAGGGCACATTAGAGATCAGTTGTTTTTGGCTCATGCAGAACATTTCCTGACACACATGTTAATAGTCATACAGTGATGCTGCTTGGGTATAGCAATACAACTGCACATACAAAGATTTCTACAATGTTGCAATTGAATCCAAACATGTGATACACTGTTTGTGTATATCACAGCATAGCAACATGTATATGAAACAAGACTTATGTAACCATGTAATCAATATGAATTTATATTGATATCCATCACAGAACATTCAATGATGGTATGTAGACACATGCACACCTGTGCCATACTACAAGTGTCATTGTGATGGCGTAATATGAACTGTGAAGAAGGTTGATCTTCTCCAGTACAACAACACATGTCCTAATAAACCAACAATATCCATAAAAGTGTATCATACCATGTCAGCAGTTCTCAGGGGGCATATTACTACAGCTGTTATAGAAGGAGCATGTAATGCAATGGTATCAATGGCCATCAATACATTAGCTCACATCACAGGTTGTAATACCCTCTTGTAGCCATACTGTACATTCACAGCTCAATGTAGCACATGTCAATGACATGTCAATGACAGCAACACTGACATGTCAACTGTTCATAAGGACATAGGACATTATTAGGCTAACGGCCAATGTCACATGAAATCCTAGCCATTCTTAGACAATTTAAAAAATATATCCCTATATCTATATTATGGAAGATAGTAAGAATATTGTGTGCATGTGTATATTCGTTGGATTGCATTATATTCTGCAACTGTCCATATGAGACTTGCACCACAATATGACAGAATTAGCAATCACACATGCTTGTGTCTTGAGCTGACTTGCAGAGGCTCATGGAAGGATTATGACATCTGTATGCATATTTGACATGAGGATATTCTCTACTCCTCTGCTGTAAGGATGCCATATGTCCAGAGGAAAATGAGGATGGTGGATACATGGGGTTACATGATAAGTTCCTCAAGTGGTAGTGACAAGAAGAGTGATTCCAAAGATCGTACAATGACCATAATGTATCACCTAACACACACACACACACACACACACACACACACACACACACACACACACACACACACACACACACACACACACACACACACACACACACACACACACACACACAGTAGACTGGGCCTGATTTAAACATTACACTTGTGTAAGTATAGATGAATGGTATGCAATATCACAGTAGCAACACCACATATGTATGACTGTAACACTGTCATGTTGCCCTTTATGGAGTATGATTTATTACTGTGTGCTTTGGATAACATGTTGGGAGGAGTGTAGGCATGGAAGTGGAGTCACATCCCTGTGAAAATTCATTTCAAAAGTGATATTTGTATGTATAGACACTCAAGTTGTTTGGTGCCAGACTGGAACCCCTATATGTGTAGGTAAAGTAGCTTGCAAACACAGTAGTTAGTGGTATTGCCACAACACAGGTTTTTCTTGAATAATCTCAGAGTAAATGTTATATAGGTTAACAGCATCCATGTATGCCACAACACGATGTTTGGAGTAGGGTGTGACATAGCTGTGGACTCATGTATAGTTCTAAAATTATCACCATAGTGATTGTTGAATACACACACAGTTGACTGCAGGGAGACTAGAACTTCTAACTAACTATTTTCAAAAAACAGTACTTAATGCAAGGGCCACAGCACATCTGGCTTTCATAATTTCCAACACCACTTTATAGCTGATGACATGAGCAGTCTCTGGTGAGAAGAAGATGGCAATAGCAGTGTCTCACGTGCTAGTGTAAAATGCTCTTTTGAATGTCAACTGAGTGAATGCACACACACATACTAACTGACCACAGTTTGAATAGAGCCCCTATCGAAATATTTACAAAGCATGGTACTTAACACAAGCACAACAGCACAAATCTAGCTATTATAGTGTCCAATAACACTTTATAGCTGATGACATCAGCAGCCTCAGATGAGAAGAAGATGTTAATAGCAGTGTCTCACATGCTGGTGTAAAATGCTCTCTCAAATGTCAACCAAGTGGACACACACACACACACACACACACACACACACACACACCCTAGGTGATGCAGTGAGATTAGAACTGCTGCCTAAGTACACCAGCTAGAGAACATGGTATTTAGTACAAGCACTATGGCAAAGTATGATTTTTACAATGCCACTGTACAATTTATAGTGAATAATATCATTATTGAATGTTGGAGAGAAGAAGTTGGGAGGCTTGAATGAAATGGATGTGTAGGCATGTACAACTGTCAAAATATTTGTATTCCATGGGACTGCAAAGAACACAGTTATGCTCTTTTGAGTAAGCACACACCCAAACACAAGTTGACTATAGTGAGATTAGTCCCCCTACCTAAGTACATGAGTTAGAGAACTCAGTATTTAATGCAAGCACCACAGCACAAGTCTGAATTTTATAATGCTGCTGGACAATTTATAGTGGATGACATCATCATTGGATGTTGGGAGGCCTGTATGAAATGACTGGGTAACCATATATGACTGACAAGATATTAAAGTTCTGCATAGTGCCAGATTGATGATAGTAAGATACAGGCTGATGCTACTCTGACTATGCACACACACTTACACATGCATAGAGACACACACATAATGTAACTGCTGTGCTAATCTATCATGCATGTAATTATTTTGTTCCCATCTGCAAAACACAGTATGTAATGACTGAAACACCACTGAAGTATGTATTTGCCTTGTCAGAGTTGTCTTTACAGGTGATGTGGTTAACATATCCTGTTATGAAAGTGATGTGCAAAGTGTGGATGTAGTATTTCCTGTTGTGTTCCTAATGTGCAGGTATACTTTAAGAAACAGCATTACAAACTATACGGAAACATCTGTCAGGAATGCATGTAGCAGAAATGAAACACTTTCTGCCTTTTTCCAGTATGTTGTGTACATTACACACTTAAATTGTCATATACAAACACACACACTGTTAGTGATCATATTTGTGTGTTCATATTTCCGAATAACTGTTGTCCACATTAGTACAACTAATAGACAATCTGAATGTGTATAGTTAGTCTAAAAATGTACCTGGTGTGTAACAAAACATTTTGGTATTTATTTCAGTAGTGTAGTTGATATCTGGGGGCAAGTGCTGAGATATCAAGTTTTAAGTGCATGGATGCAGTTAACCCATGACTACAGTGTAAATGTGTGTACAGCATTGCATGTATGCCAATTTTGTGGAAATTATTATGTAATATTTTTAAATAATTTTACAATATATTTATGACCTGTGGAATTGCAACCTACAACATCTGAATGCAGTACTACAATTGACTCCTGCAGTTGGCTTGAGCTACAGATTGAAGCATGCATGCTTGATTTTGCAAATAAGACATGCATGCCTAATTTGCTATTGCTATGTAGAAGGACAATATCTTAGCTAAATAATACTTATATTGCACTGCATACATACCCCTTGCTTCCCTAAGTCTATTTAAATGATCCGACTGTTTGCTGCAATCTCCTGGTCAGCTGTAGAATAAAAAGGAGAGAAAAAGAGAACAGCAGTATGCATATCAGTCTTGTCAAATTATCTTTATCTGTACACTTACACAACTGTGAGATATCAGCAGTCCTAAGCTCATCCAGCCACTGGTTGAGTATATCCTGTTTGTGCCTTTTGAGGTCATTATAATGGTGCTTGCATTGCTATCCAGTGCGTGGCATGCCAGTCGGACTGGACACAGCCTTGGCCAGACTATTCCAAGTCTCAAATTTGTACTGAGCCCCTGTATAGTTCCATGCAGCAGCCTTTGGTTGTGGCACTTTACAAGGAGTCCAGTAAAGATTCGGAATTCCTCCACATTCCACCTTTGAGCCCTAAACTGGGCACCTTCCCTCCAAGCTCCAGACATGCCCATTCAGGTCAAACAGCAACAGTTAAGAGTGTTTTCTTGATAACTTTTGTTATTACATTTAATGCATTTAATGCTGGTGTGCAATCCTGAACAACCATGCCATTTGAGTTTGTGTGACATTAAGCAGAGAGGAACAGTGCTAAACAGACAGAAAAGCAGTTTCTGAAATAGAAGCTTAATCTGACAGTGGGCATTACTTTATGGGTTGGCTGCTGCTGTAACTGTTATTTGATTTAATTTTGCAGACATGTATCCGGGCATAAATGTTATGACCTGACACATTTTTTGTGTGGCTTTACACACTGATAAAACTAATTTGTACAACACGGGATTCAAACCCATGCAAAATAGATAAAAGATGTTCTTCACATAGGTGATTTTTCATCCTTGCCACAGAAAAGGTGTTTCTTACAATCATTACTGTTCAGAGTGCTCATTGCAACTGAGACCTTCTTTGTCAGACCTGTGCATTAGTTATACGTATACATTAAAGAATTGAGTGTTTAACCATGTATGTGTGTAATACGAAAATTCAAAAAATAAATGCGTAATTGTAGAACCATATTTGTACACAGTTGCACATGTATGCTGTGTATGCTCAGTGCACATGCCATAGGTAGTTATTTCTATGTGTAAGTATTTTTCTACAGTTAATTGTTATATAAAGTAAAGTGGAACATCAGTAAGAAAAATGTGGCCTTTGCTGGATTAGAACCCAGGCATACCTGTACTATAACCCTTAACTTACAACTGTTGCCATAGGAGCAATTAGGCAGCAGCTCTGTATTTTCACATTCATTAGTATTTATGTGTGCTGACCGCCACACAATGCCACTTAGCATGTTTGTGTGATGGTAAACCACACATGATACAATGTATCTGTTTTGAAATTGTCTACTGTCTGCTTCCTATCTGCAGGTGTTCTGAACTTGCAGATGTTATGTGACCTTGCTGACCATCACGCAATGCCACTTAACAGGTTTGCGTGATGGAAAGCAAGAGAGGTAACAATGTATCCATTTTAAAATTAACTACTGTCTGCTTCCTGTCTGCAGGTGTTCTGGACCTGCAGGTGTTGCTGTCCATCATGCAATGCTGCTTAGCAGGTTTGTGTGATGGAAAGCAAAAGAGGTAACAATGTTTCCTTTTTGACATTGACAAGGTCTGCTTTTGTGTAGACCATTAGACCAAGTTTGTGCAAAGGTAATTGACATGCAAATGAGACACGCAAAGCAATCCTTGTATTATTCTTCTAAGAAGTATTTATTAGGTTTCATCATTAAAAGATGCAATCTTTACCATAGAGGTAAGTTACATGCAATGTAATTTATTTATCTGTTTCACCATGTCTGCACTAAGCCAAGCGCTGAGAAAATATTAATATTTAAAAAAACATAAACATTATAAAATGCATTTTAGCACACATTAAAGATTTTTACACAACATTGTATTTGAAATGTCAGACTAATGAACCTACAAAACACAGTAAGGGTGTCTTATCCCTCTTTGCCACAACATTACAAACTATATGGAAACATGCAGCAGGAATGCAAATCATTGTGCATACAAGCAAGTCCCATTTCATCCACACTATTAACAAGACATATAACACTTGTACACTGTTAGTTGTTTGTACATGTGTCAGTTACATATTTAGTGCAATGACTGATCACACAAACATTTATAAGTACTGTTTGCAGCAATGCAGCTTTTTAATCTTTTGTATTGTGTTAATTCTTCTTATTTGTGCTATAATTTCGCATATGCGATCTGTAGGGCAATTTGCATCATTGTCATTATAATGTATGAGAATATTACATGACAATAATATACAGTTTTCAACAAAGGCAGGGGAGTTTGGTTATCAGTGAACAAAAAAATTAGAAATGTGTGCTGCTCACTTCCATTTCAAATCTTGATACAGTTACTTCTACACTTTGTAAGTTTTACCTGGGTGACACACCCACTGCAGGTAAGGGAGTCTGAATTGCTGTTGTGTTTTGCTTCTCCCTACCAGTAATCATTCACAGTTGTAATCCATTAGCAACTAACATTGAGGTAGTGTCTGCACTATGTTTACACCTGCAACATGAAGCCAAAAGTATGGGATTCAGCAGTTCTAATGAGTTCACACCTCACTTTCATCTTCACTGTGCTCACAGGCCTGAATCTACACTATAAAAAGGTAATCATGAAGCTATGGAACCAGATAGTGAGGAGAGTTGTGTATGTGGACAACAGAGAAAAAGATTGCTATTAATTTGAATTTATCTGCACATAAAATTTTTGATCCTCCTAAAGTATGATTGAATTTTTCAATTACATACTAGATTTCTTCACGTTACTAGGAAAATATTTTACATATATATATATATATATATATATATATATATATATATACATTAGAAAATGGAACGTTTATCTGTAAGCACTTCTTAGATGTAGACTGTTGGCATAGGCAATTTTGTCATGGCATTTTACTTTCTCAGCTACACAGTCTTATTAACTATTATCTTACACTCATCTAAGTTATTTCAGTGAAATGTAAATGTCATATATCATCAATGACTCAGGAGTGTAAGGTTTCTAAAATGGACCATAGACACCTCTAGGGGAGTGCTGGTCACAGGGAGCAGTGGTTAGCAATCATATAAAAATGACTTTTCTGTTGTAAATATGTACACATTTTATTAGAATTTTTGGAAAGCACTTATAACAACTGATTGACGTGTTATTTCTTGCTTGGTACAAACTGTCATTTGCATGTTGTTTTGGGGGTGGGGGAGCCAAGTTCCATTAGTGTGTTGTCACAAAAAAAGTAAAGAGGTTTCATCTTGTTATTCCTTGTTTTGGATCAAACATTTTTTTTGTGTGACTGTGATATGCTACCACCACATAACCTTTTATATTTTAATACCTGAACTTTTGCATTTCTCCAGTGGGTAATATTGAAAAAAAATAATATGTGTATATCTAAGCAGGACTTTATGTTATATCGATGTGTTTTATCCTCCTTTTCTGTTTTATGACACCTTGGATTATGGCACCCAAGCACCCCAATCCCCGCAAACCCCCTTTCAGCTATTCTAAAAATTATGTCATTGTCCAAATATTTAGGTGACATCGTGCCTTTCTGCTAGAGAGAGGACATGGATATATGTCTGACAGAATGCAGATTTGGAACCAGATAGTGAATGACATCAGTGCCATGATCAGGTGCGTCATAGGGACACTGAAATGATTTCATTAGCCTGGAGCAGAGCAGATGCAGTGGCCCATGGGCAGCTGGCTATAAGGTGGGGCCTGCTACAGAGCTACCACTGACACCAAATGAAGAGTTCCTGTGTACTGCCAGAGATCCAGAGAGCTCAGTGGAAAGTGCACAACAGCATGCAATTGATGTTGGTATTGATATTTCTGGGAGGACAAGTATGTCCCAGGATGAGCTTCCAGGTAAGCTTACACATGTCAGTTTATAACATTTTATTGTACAGTAAAATATTATAAAAAGTAATAGTTCATTGTTGTTTTTATTTGAAATTTTCTGGGGGGTTGAATCTATTGATCAGTTGATGCAGTTAACAACACATTTTTCTTCATTAAACATGGGCTTTGAGTGGATGTATCAGCCAATTTTCAATTAAAAGTATTATTAATGGACATATAAAGGCAAAAATGTAGTCCCCCTGTGTTATTGGAATTGGGATGATTGTGTCCTTACATTTTGCTTAACTTCTAGGCCTATGCATACCTATTCCATTGAGCCTTCAGATACTGGAAAGGTGGAAGGTAACACACTTGATCAGGGTATTGTGGTTACTGCAGTTTCAGTACTGGTTGACTCTGGCTGTAGTCAAAGTGTGAGCAAGGTGCCATGCAAAAGGTTTGTTAGGGGTGCTCAGAGTTTTCAACAGAGTCAGGGGAGTTTGGTTATCAGTGAACAAAAAACTAGAAATGTGTGCTGCTCACTTCCATTTCAAACCTTGATACAGTAACTTCTACACTTTGTGTTACCTGGGTGACACACCCACTGCAAGTAAGGGAGTCTGAATTACTGTTGTGTTTTGCTTGTCCCTACCAGTAATCATTCACAGTTGTAATCCATTAGCAACTAACACTGAGGTAGTGTCTGCACTATGTTTACACTTGCAACATGAAGCCAAAAGTATGGGATTCAGCAGTTCTAATGAGTTCACACCTCACTTTCATCTTCACTGTGCTCACAGGCCTGAATCTACACTATAAAAGGGTAATCATGCAGCTATGGAAGCTGATAGTGAGGAGAGTTGTGATATATATATATATATATATATATATATATATATATATATATATATATATATATATATATATATATATATATATAAGAAAATGGAACATTTATCTTTATGCACTTCTTAGAAGTTCACTGTTGGCATAGGCATTTTTGTCATGGCATTTTACTTTCTCAGATACACAGTCTTATTAACTATTATCTTACACTCATCTAAGTTATTTCAGTGAAATGTAAATGTCATATATCATCAATGACACAGGAGTGTAAGGCTTCTAAGATGGACCATAGACACCTCTAGGGGAGTGCTGGGCACAGGGAGCAGTGCTTGGTAATCATATAAAAATGGCTTTTCTGTTGTAAATATGTGGACATTTTGTGAGAATTGTTGGAAAGCACTTATAACAACTGATTGATGTGTTATTTCTTGCTTGGTACAAACTGTCATTTGCATATTGTTTTGGGGGTGGGGGAGCCAAGTCCCATTAGTGTGTTGCCACAAAAAAAATAAAGAGGTTTGCTCTTGGTATTCCTTGTTTTGGATCAAACATTGGTTTGTGTATGACTGTGATATGTTACCACCACATAACTGTTTAGATTTTAATACCTGAACTTTTTCATTTCTCCAGTGGGTAATATTGAAAAAAATAATATGTGTATATCTAAGCAGGACTTTGTTTATGTGATATCCATGTGTTGTATCCTTTTTTCTGTTTTATGACACCTTGGATTATGGCACCCAAGCACCCAAATCCCCACAAACTTCCTTTCAGTGATTCTAAAAATGATGTCATTGTCCAAATATTTAGGTGACATTGTGCCTTTCTGCTAGAGAGAGGACATGGATATATGTCTGACAGAATGCAGATTTGGAACCAGATAGTGAATGACATCAGTGCCATGGGGGGCACAGCAGAACTTATGATCAGGTGCATCATAGGGACACTGAAATGATTTCATCAGCCTAGAGCAGAGCAGATGCAGTGGCCCATGGGCAGCTGGCTATAAGGTATGAGCCTGCTACAGAGCCACCACTGACACCAAATGAAGAGTTCCTGTGTACTTTTAGAGATCCAGAGAGTTAAGTGGAAAGTGCACAACAGCATGCAATTGATGTTGGTATTGATATTTCTGGGAGGACAAGTATGTCCCAGGATGAGCTTCCAGGTAAGCTTACACATGTCAGTTTATAACATTCTATTGTATAGTAAAATATTATAAAAGTAATAGTTCATTGTTGTTTTTGTTTGAAATTTTTTTGGGGGGGTTGAACCTGTTGATCAGTTGATGCAGTTAACAACACATTTTTCTTTATTACACTTGGGCTTTGAGTGGACGTATCAGCCAGGTTTCAGTTAAAAGTATTAAGACAAACATTTAGTCCCCCTGTGTTATTGGAATTGTGATGATTGTGTCCTTACATTTTGCTTAACTTCTAGGCCTATGCATACCTATTCCATTGAGCCTTCAAATACTGGAAAGGTGGAAGGTGACACACTTGATCAGGGCATTGTGGTTACTGCACTTTCAGTACCGGTTGACTCTGGCCATAGTCAAAGTGTGGGCAAGGTGCCATGCAAAAGGTTTGTTAGGGGTGCTCAGAGGAGGCCTGCTGTCCACTCTCAACCTGATCCTGGTGTGTCTTTATGTGCCACTTGATGTATGTTTATGGTCATCATGAAGGTGCAGGCACATTCCAGTAGGGCCTCCAAGGATATGCTTAGGGTTGTATATGTGGCACAGGCTGGTGTGCGTGATTGCCTCCACAGTGTTACTGATTCAGTGGATCAGATGAATGACACAGTGGAACTGGCAGTGCCTGTGATGGAATGTCTGCTGGGAGTGGGACAGCATACACATGGATGTATTTCAGTATCATCATCTGATGTTAGCCAGTGTGCCCATGCCCAATCATATTCTTGTATTGGCACTAGTTCCACTCCTCTGAGGTGTTCATAACCAAATGTGAATGCCATGGGACTGTGGTCCTGGGCATACTCATGAGGAGAGCTCATCCAACAGACATCAGTCATGTTCAGAAAGCAGCAGTGCATCTGACCATGGGCATGGATGTGTCAATGCAACTCCTGGCAGAGTCAGTTCTTGCAGTCAGGGATGACAGTGATGAACTGTTACCTCTACCATGCATGGCTCATACCTGTCCGACATACCAGGACAAAGAGCTAGCACAGAGCTTGGCTGAGTTCTTACAGACACTTACACACACGTTTCACCTTGAGTGGCCATACAGACACACACATAATAATTACATGGGTCATTCATGAGGCTTATAGCTCATTCTGTCTCAGTGATCAGCTGCCATTTGATGCTTTATCCAAATGCCTGCCTGTCTGTCTTTCTTACTCACACACACTCACTACCTTTTGTATCAGCCTTGGCCTCCTGCCCCGCACACAACACCCTGTATAAATGATGATAACCATCCATATCCCTTGATTTTCTCTCTTTTGGATTCAAAGATACACAAGTCTTTTGTCTGATGCCCAGGGTATATACTGTAGCTGACTGAATGCTTAATATAGATGTGTTTCTGATGCTCTTTTGCAAATTGTACTGTTTTCTTACAGGTTTTTGTAATGTGTACATATCTCTCAGCCTCTTAGAGCAACAAAGCTGGACAAAGCCATAAATAAAAGTAGGACAAAGTCCCACAAATAGGGACAATTTTGAAATATTTTTCTCTTAAAAACTTAGAAAATTGATAAAATAACAGGTTTTGCATTATCATGAATTTTCTGAGGGATATGAAGTCTGAAACTGAAATGTCTGTTATTATTTTCTAACTTCAATCTTTAATGATTTGCCAGTACAAAAGTATGAGGCCAGACTCTAGACAGGCTATGAAAATCTGTACATTTGAGGTATGAATGTGTGAAGCTTTGATGCATTAGGCCTAATAGGTGAAAGAGTATATCGACATAAGTCAGTGTGTCAAATATTGATGTCCTTGCTGTACAAAATCACCCACCTTATGCTTATTTACTTTAGCAAGTAACAGTATGCAAGGATATACCATTCATTTGTGTTCTTAGCCATTTATCTTCCTATTCCAGGTTCAGCACTTACCTTGGAAGTCTCGCAGTTGCAAGAGTTTTAATTTGGGGCTGGCTCTGTCTGATGCTAGCAGTACACAGCAATTACATGGGTAAGTAAAGGTTATGAGCATTGTCTGGCATCAGTGTTAATGTATGTATGTGCATAGGATGAAAGTTTTAGCCCTTTGGGTGGTGAGCATGTGTGCTATCCATTGCTTCTTGACCAGTGCAAGGGCATATTGTGCACACCTACATCTGCCAACACCTGCAGTGGCTGGTGGTTTCCCCTCTGACTTCTTGCCTGTGTGTGGCTGTGGTGACCTTGCCAGTGGTGGTGGGATGTGTGGCCCTTCCCCTTGGTGTTCCTGCTGAAGCTGTTTTCTCAGAATAACATTGTGTAGGATGGCACAGACGGTGAAAATGTCAGCACATGTATGAGGATTGTACTGCATGGCTGCCCCCAGATGCATCTAGTCACTGGAATTTCATCAGGCCAAACGCATGCTTTATGATATTGCTTGTTTGATTGTGTGCCTCATTATAGTGTTCTTCAGTTGATGTGTGTGCATTTCTGATGCATGCCATCAGCCATGGTTCGAGTGCATAACCTGCATCCCCACGTAAATGACCCTGTGGGATATCCCCCCTAGAAAACATCTGATACAGCTGAGAGTTATACCAGATATGTGAGTCATGGTAACTGTCTGAGTTGCCAGCATGCACATTCAGGGTGATTCCCTTAACATTACACATGACCTGGCAGTTAATGGAGTAGATGCCTTCTCTGTTTATGTACACCCTTCTCTGTTCCCCAGGTGGTGTTTTGATTTTTATGTGTGTGCAGTCTATCCAACCCAAGACTTTGGGGTAGTGTGCCACAGTTTAGAACTCCTGCATATTAGTGTCTCTGTACAAAGGTGTATGTTGAAAATGTATGTAGTCACTGCATATTGTAGCACAGCATTCAGGAACTGATGCAGGATCCTGCAACACCCCCAGCATGTCCCCTGTTGGTCTCTTGAAGGTTTCTGTAGCTATTATTCTAAGTGCTACACATACCTTAGTCTCCACCAGTATTGGTTCCCCTCAGTTTGCTCTTGCTCTCAGTTGAGAATGACAAAGGTTGTAAAGTTTGTGTAGTGTGTCATACTCCATCCTGTAGCACTCAACAATTTCCACTTCAAGCAGACCATGAAATGTTAAATGGGGTCTAAACACCCTTATCATTCTTGGCTGTGGTCTATTAGCAGCAGAAGCAGCAGCATAGACATGGGCCTGCTGCACGTACACATGGAAAAGAGCAGCAGCAGCACCTAACATTCTTCCTGTGTAGAGAAGTTTCCATGGCTGTATTTCAGTAGGTTTTTGAATTCGCGGGGAAAACCTACACTGATTCTACATTTATTTATTATTTATTTATTTTACATTTGTTGACCGGGCTATTAGTCCAATCCTTGGACTAATAGACCACAGGAAACAGCTCATTAACAACTCCTTAATCATCTGCACCAACTGCCAGACAAATTTACTCAGTACTCAGTTAAGAGTATTTTATTACACAGTAAACAGTAATAACCATTCAGATAACACACTTTTAATTATCACAACAAAAAACATGAAGTATTTAAGTATATTTACGTTACTTACAAGAGGTAACATGCGAACATTATTTATAATTATTAGTACTCTTTCGGCTTTTTCCTGGTTAGGGGTTACCACAGCGGAACTCCGGTCAGCTAATGATTGGCAGTATATTTTTCACGAATGCCAAGGTGCCAGCTTGATGTCCAACCTTCAACGAAGGCATGCCCATTTACGCATGTCTTTCAAACACCCACCCAACTGCAGGGAGGACATGCAGACTCCACACCAAAGGCACTCCCCGCACTCCAGCCGAGAATTGAGCGGGAGAACCTCTTGCTGTGAGGCAACAACGCTACTGCTGCACCACCGCGGATATTCATAATTATTAGTACTATATTAGGTTTAAAGAGGTACATTAGAAAATGAACTAAGCTAGTATTGAGGTAAAGGAAGTGAGGTATGACTTAAGGGAGTTTATAAGTATGAGGCGAAAGTCTAAGCTGAAATTTCAGTGGTGGAAAAGAAATACATAAAGGGAATATTACATGAGCTGTAGAAAGATTGAGCTGGTGTGGTTGAGTAGATAAGGGAGTAGAAATAGCTTTGACTAAGTCTGAAAGCAGTTACCTTATACAGAAATATACACTGGACTAAATATGCATTATATGGACCAATTTATTTACTAAACCATAATTTCACTGTTTTCACTGCAGTCTGGGTTGAATGTCTTAAAATATTCATATATCTATAGGCTCAGTTCTCATGCTTACTACTTATTAACCTTCAAGTAACTTAATAAACTTAGCAACATTAAAGTGGAATAAAATTCTCCCAGATGTACATAACTCCAACATTCTGAATAAGCTTCATAAATCTCTTAAAACACACATCTTAGGTAGTTATCAGTGTCATTGCTATGACAACAAAGATTAGATACTGCTCCATTACCATCCCACTTCACTCTACTTAAACTTTGAACTTAACTCAGAGACAAGAGGACCATATATATATATTATATATATATATATATATATATATATATATATATATATATATTTATATATATATATATATTTGTGTGTGTGTGTAGGTTTACCTTTAAAAATGTTCATATGAGCGACTCGAAACCATGAAAGTGAAAACATCAACAATCCTTAATATTCAAAAAACAGCAAATCAAAAGCAGATTCGCTGTTTTTTGAACATTAATCTCAAACAAAAAAAAAACTAAGTGTAAAGCAGGGAAGCAAGCCACCCTGCACCCCCCATGTAGGGGGCAGCGCCCCCCCCCACACCCCCCCCCTACTTTATTATTCTAACTCCAAGAGCGCACTACAGTGGGGAAAGGAACCATTTCCCGATCTCCACTATAGTGCAATCCGCCCCAGAATGTCGAATGTGCAATGAGCGAATCTCACTGTGCATTCGCTCATTGCACATTTTAACCTTTTTCCATTCAGCGTTTGCAAATCTTGCAGACTGCCTTTCGCACAATTGCTGTTTGCCTGCGTGTAATACGCACATCTAAAGGTAAACCTATATATATATTTATATATATATATATATATATATATGTGTGTGTGTGTGTGTGTGTGTGTGTGTGTGTGTGTGTGTGTGTGTGTGTGTGTAATAATTATATTATATATAATATATAGAGGACCATATTTGTATATGCTATAAATAATTCTCACTAGAAGCCCAAGCCTCCATAGCCTTCCCCTCCTTAATTTCTCAATTAACTCAGCAACTTAGATAATACCAAAACCTATTCTTTATCCCCCAACTTAACCTATCAGTTTGTGTTGCTCACTAGCACCTTCAGTTTGTACTGTTTGTGCTGTCTCAACTGTATATATCATGCCTGCAAATGCAAGATCTGTATTGTCAATCTCAATGCCTTTACTGTACCATAAATGCAAATGTCTTTATTTGTATGCACACTTTATACAATGTATCATTATTTTGTATGGCATTGATCATATAATAATTTTGAGAAACACTTTATGTCTCTTGGCCTAAGTCATACCTGAAATGGGTATTTGCACCAATGCGATTAGCCAATAAACAAATGATACATAACTAAATAAATAAGTACACATAACCCCATGTTTTTTTCTGCTCATGATATACACATCAATATTATTTTTGCAGGAAAATAATGACCAACTTCTGACTGTAAGGGGAGACTTATTTCATAATCTTGAAAGGTTCTGTTTAATTTAACTGATATGCCTGACATTTTTTGTTTGTGTTTTTGTTATTGATACTTACTTTTTGTATTATGTTCCCTGATCTAGTGTGAACTCCACCAGCAGTGTATTCCAGGAATAAACTTAAAAATAAAATCAGATCATCAGACATTGCATTATAGTCCATACAGAGGTTAACTTTTGTACAGTTCCTCTTGCAGCACAATGACAAGACCAAGGATGTCAGTGTGGCCAGTTTATTCCCATGGCTGATAACTATATATTTCTCCTAGTGAGAATAACTGGAATCATACCATAGATAACATGAGGGGACCCGTGCATAGGCTAAAGCATTTAGGAGCTGCCTGTATCCATTAGATGTGCATAGAAGTGCAGGAGGCAGTTCTGAGGTAAAATTTCTGGTTCCCATCCATGGATTTAAGTTATGCTTGAACATGGGCAGGGATGAACTCTGTTTTATGTAGAGTCTGTTCCACAGCAGAGGTATCCTCTGCGAGATATACCTGTCCCTCCATATTATGTTGAAGTTGCAGAAGAGGCTTAGATCTCTAGACCAAGTATTTCTGATGCCATTTCATTTGCTGATGTGCAGTAAATACATCGGTAATGGGTCAGAGGATGCCTTGTCTTCCAGATACAGGCCACCTCTTAGCAGTCTGTGGGATATTAAGTATAGTGGCAGTTCATTGAGTCGGTCCATGTAGGACACATTGTTTGGGCCTTGTATCCTTTTAGTAAGATATTTATGTGGCCGTTCCAATTGTTGCAAGTGTCTGGACAGATACAGGCCTAGTGAGGACTGAGTAAAGGGGGGCAATGACATCCCCTGATCTAGACACAATCCCATTGTTTATAAGCTGTGCAATATAGAAAAACTTTCTTAAAATAGTAGACACGTTAGTCAAAAGTTAGGTTACTGTCCACATATGTTCCCAAATCCCAAACAAACTGGGTTAACTCATAGGGGCTTATTGTCAATGTGTTAGTTCCCTGGGATAGATGACTTCCCAAAAGATACAATAATGCATTTTTTGGCATTTAGTTTCAGTCCTTGATTACGGTGCCAGTTATTTATTTGAGGTAAGCCTTCTTGCAGGATGGCTAAGTCATATGGAGATTCGATGACTGTTCCTAGCTTGCAGGCATCTGCAAAGTTAGTCAGCCAGAGCCCTTTGGTTCAAATAGCAAATAATATACAATATGAATTCCTGAAACACAAACCAACATTACAACTTGCATAAACACATTTGGGCAGAGTTGACCGCTCACCACTGACAATAACAGCAGAGTTAAACCACCTCTCATTGTAGCAACTCATGCCTGCTGAGTAGCATATCACTAACCATTCAGTAACGTAACCAACCACAAAGAAAGGGGAGAATAGAGGGGTTTCCTTTGAAAACCTCTCTAAAAGCAAAAAAAAAAAAAACAGACACCTCTGTGCCTGCTTTAGTGTTTGGTTGTGTTGTTTTACCCTTGTAAAAATACAGACCTACCCATGGTCTTGGAGTCAAACACTCTACTCTGCTCGTCTCACTCAACCAACCAAAGGAGAAGAAAGGGCAATAATATCACTAAGCCACACAAAAAGACCAACCTCTTTACTGCCAAGCCTCATATAATTGCCTTCCCTCTAACCTTGCCTGCCTTACTCTCCTTACCACACTTCCTCCTATCCTACATTCTTCCTTCCTAACTTAACTCCTTATTAACCACCATTCTTACCACCCAACAGGAATCCCTGCACAAATACGTCTGCTGATGAGCAAACAGCTTTTGTACAGTTCATCCTGCAACACAATAACAAGACCAGGGAAGTCAATGCAACCAGTTTATTCAAAGTTCAAATAGGAAGTAACATATAACATGAATTCTTGAAACACAAACCATCATTACAACTTGCATAAACACATTAGGGCAAAGTTGACTGCTCACCACTGATAATAACAGCAGTGTTAAACCATCTCTCACTGTAGTAACCCATGCTAGACTGAGTAGCATATCAATAACCACTCTAACTTAATCAACCCTAAAGAAATGGGAGAATACAGCAGTTTCCTTCAAAGACTCCTCTAAAAGTCCACCAGCCTGTACTACAGGCTGTTCCTCCTTTCTTAAACTATCTGTCCTTCCTCCTTGCCTTGCAAGAAATCAACACGGAACATAGAAATGTTCACATTAAATAGGTCAAGGCCCATATCATTCAAATGGACCCCATCTGACTTAAACCAAGAAAAATCCTTATCTGCAAATTATCAATGGGACAACATATCAAAATCCAGAGAAGCAGCTGTTCGGGAAACCCTATGATTCGCAAACTATCTAGCCACTTCCATACTCTTAAAACAGTGTGCCTGCTTCCAAACACATCTGGGTATAATTTCAGACCAAACAAACAAAATATTTGGAAACCTTTGCCTCACCCCTCCCATGTCACCAATTATCTTCATTAACAACCTGTGCTTTGAAATCACACGGAGGATGCTCCCACCCAAATGAATCAAAACTAAGTAGCATAACCTTTCCTTTGTGCAACCACAAAGTCCTCACCTTCTCAAGTGGCTGATGCCATTTCATGTCCCTGTAACCACACCAGATCACCTCCCATTTAATAGTGTCCAGACCTAACGTGTTGCCAGCTAGACAAATAGTTGCCTGTCTTGCTGCTCAGTGCACAAATGAGTGCCCAAAAATAACTATCTTTTGATGACCTGTAAAATAACCAATTTACCAACACACTGTTCCCTCATAGCAAACCACTATCAACAGCAGCAACTAAATTCTATAGCCCAGATTAACAACAGTGATAATCCACTATGTACAATATTTACATCAGTCAGAGTAGCAACATGTTAGGAGTTGGAGAAGAGGTGCTATACTGAAATGATAGGTAGTATGTGTCAGAGATCAGGGAGATTAGGTTATGTGACCTGAAGCAGAACATTTACAAGCAGCTTGTGCTGCAAAATGTTCTTTAAGATGTGCTAAAAGGGAGGATTAGTTAGAGAGGTCTTTAAGATTTGAGGGAAGATCCTTCCAGAGCTTGTGTCCAAGGGTAGAAAGGGAGTGATTAGTGCATTGAAGTCTAGATTTAGGTGCATGCAAGAGAGGTCCTGAATGGCTATGAGATCTAAGGTTATATGACAGAGGCTGTCTAAGTAAGCTAGAGGAAAGAAAAGAGCAGGAGTTTTCTTTTAGGAGCCAGAAAAGTTTGGAGCCAAAGAGTAGATTGTCTCACTGCTGAACCGATAGGCAGTTGGCATCGGCTAGTATAAGACAGTGGTGTTCATACTTTGGGGAAAGGGTAATGAAGCAGCAGATGGAAATGGAGATTGTTTGGATGGTGATAGAGTGTCTTTTGGAGGCAGATAAGCAGCAATCAAATTGGACTTGAAAAATATCTTTGCCAATAGTATTTCTTTTTGGACAGAAGGGGAAAGAGGAGATTTTTTTGTCCAGGACAACAGAGAGTTTATCTTTTCTAGGTGTTTTTGAGATGAAAGTGAGTGAGCAAGTCAAATTCCTAGGCATCCAAAGATGTTAACCTGCTCAATCACATAAAAAGTGAGTTGGGGTTGTTTTACCTTTTAGTGGAAGTTATGAAGAAACCCGGATTCTCAAAAGCTTGCACGGCGTGCATGATCAGTGTAAGGGGTAATGTTGGCAATATGGCGGTCGAGCGACCCACGTACATGCTCGTTTGACGTGCGTCAGTGCTCTAGCACTAGTGCTGCACGTTCCCAGCCCCTCTATGCAAATTACCCCATTTACAGGTGAAAACCATGCAAATGAGGTAAACCTGCTATCCAGGAAGCTGGAATCGGGGCGTGCAGGACTAGCGTAATATGCAGAAATGTACTTGGTTAGTAACCAAGTACGGTTCTGCAAAATCCAAAATGGGGACATGACAGCTCCAAATAAAGGCTGTGTATCATTGAGGAAGCATGCCAATGGCCAAGTATATGGCCATTGGCATTGCAAACAATACAAAATGTGCAAAATACAACTTTTATTTTATTACTGCCGATCAAGGCTGTTGAAGCATAGGGCGTGCAAACGGGATCGGGGGAAAATAAGAAAATAAACCTAAAACGAGCATTCCAACTAAAATCAGTATTCTGCCATGCAAGTCAATGGCAGGCAAAAGACAACCCGGCCAGTGAATAGTGGTAGCTAAGGGGAGAGGCTCAGTGTGACACATGTAACTATGCACTAGCAGGCAATCCTATGCAAATGAGGGGAAGGATAGTGAATCCTAGTTTTCTCCAGCATGTGAGGCAGGTCACAACAGTGTAAGAGTATGCATAGCTGAGTGCAAGACTAAGAGGTAGGTGACATCATGGGTGGGTGTGTCAGGCATACTGTAAGCAGATTGGAGCCCTGTGGCTCGGGGTTCCTCCTAGCTTAGCACAGCTAAGCTAGAGGGTGCGTCTAAACCTGCCTAGCACTTTTGACAAAGTGTAAGCAGGTGTGTGCACCGCGCATCAGGATCCACAGGAAGTTAAACCAGGAAATAGCAGCAGTGTGCACATTGGAGTACACCAATTGCATGGCGCACCCCCGGGCTGAAACAGAAGGACAATGGGAAGGGAAAGCAGCAGTAGGAAGGTAATCAAGTTGTACTAGGTTAGCTGCCAGGTGAAACGTATTGGAACCAGCCAATTACACAGGCAGCAGACCAGCCCAGCTCAGAACATTACTATAAACTATGCAAACACCTACCCCTCTGTTTTTTCCCACACCCTACACCACCGGTGTAAACAAACAGGGAACTTTTAACACTCACAACAGCAAAATGTTAAGGGCTGCAATAGCTATCATACAACTTGTGGAAGAGGCTGAGGGTGGTGAGGATGTGAATGCTGCCGACCAACCCACAATGAAAATATGGAGAAGAGTGTTCAGACCCAGGGTAACCTACCAAGGGCTACATGAGCTGAAGATAGTGGAGCACTATAGGGTGGACATGGACCTCCTACAGCAAATTTTTGAGCTGTGCCGGCCACGCCTGACACACAGAACTAGCAGAGGGGAACCCATCCCAGTGAATACCAAGGTATGTGTAGGCCTAAGAATACTAGCTACAGGTATCTTCCAAAGGCAACTGGGGATATGATGAGGATTTCACCAGTTCCTAGATGCCATGGCAGCACATGTCAGTGAGCTCGCATATTTCCCCATCACCCGTGAGGCATTGGCCAGCAATATGCGTCTCTTCTACCAAATAGCAGAATACCCTGAGGTAGTGGGTGCAATAGACTGCACGCACATATGCATCAAAGCACCACCCGGTGAGCAGGGTAGGGTCTACATCAACCGCAAGGGCTTCCCCTCCATCAATTACCAAGTCATGTGCGATGCCCAGGGAATAATACTGAACATGTGTGCTGGCTGCCCTGGAAGCTATCATGATTCCCACATCTGGTATCTGACTCAGCTGTACCAGAAATTTGCCAATGGGGACATCCCACACAGTCACCTAGTAGGGGATGCTGGATACACACTGGAGCCGTGGCTGATGACACCCATCAGAAATGCACACACACCCGAAGAAGAACTCCATAATGAGGCACATGCACAAAATAGAGCATGTGTTTGGGATGCTCAAGTCATGGTTCCGGTGCCTGGACACATCCAGTGGAGCCTTGCAGCACTCACCAACTACATGTACCCAAATCATCCTTATATATGCCATGCTACACAATATGATCTTGCGGAAACAGCTGCAGCAGGAGCAGCATGGGGAAGGGCCACACAGCTCCCCACCAATGCCAAGGCCTGCACAGGCACAGAGTGACTCAGAGGAGGAACAACCTGAGCCTGCCCCAGTAGGCAGAAGGAGGCATGCCCAGTATGCTCTGGCCCTGGCAAAGAGGCAATGCATAGCACATACTCTGACATGGGAGGGACCCAGGGAATAGCACCTCTCTCTGACTCTCAAATACAGTAAAAGGGATGCCAAACATTACACTACTTGTGCCTAACCATGTGAATGGAGTGTACCATGTGCATCCAATATAGGCAGCCCTGCAGCACCACCCTCAATACTGGGACACCCACAAGATAAGGTACTCACACATGCCAGTCAGGAGGAGGGTCACATACCCAACAACAGTCACAGCCAGTAGGACAGATGTAGACAAACACAAACAAATGCTGTACTATGGCCTCTGAATGAGGGCTATGGGTAACCACCCCCCAGGCCTACACAGACAGACTACAGCAGGCAAGGTAGTGGGAAGTCAGTTGTGAAGGCTAGGAAGTTAGAAACTGATATGTAGGTAATCCAAAGATAAGAACTGTAGTACAGTGGTATGGCCTAGCCAGCACGATAGGTAAGACTACTGACTGAAATGGAGTACATGATATACCAGTACAGTCTTAGCAAATGTGTACAAGTGTCAAGTGTGCCTCCCCATCCTGCATAGAAATATAGTAACAGTCAGGTGCACCCCCCCCAATCCTGTGTAGAAACATAGAAATAGTCAGGTGTTCCCCCTGCTATGCAGACATGTTGCAACAGTCAATGCCAAATGATCAATGGATACCCTGCAGACACAGCATGATACCTGTCGGTGTACAACACAAAGGTCAGCACTGCAGTACAAACCACCTGGACATGATCCACACATACAATACAGAGAGCCTTACTGGGCATGCTGACACACTTAGAGAAATGAAGGCAAGGTCAGTCATCAACATACTGAAAGGTCATACTGGGCATGCTCACACAAACACATGAAGGCCATGTCTGCAAACATCAGTTGACCAGACATATCCGGCAGTTGCAATTGTTAGTGCAGACACATATCAGTATGCACCACCCATGCCTTGCACACACAGTGGATATGAATACAGACATATACGTAAGGACAACACACTATAATAAGCCAAAGGTAGATGGACATAGATGTGTGGAAGAGGGTGACCGTGACAAGGAGCCATCCAGGTCTGTCCCACCCAGCACACAGCCAAAGGGCCCCAAACACATTAGGAGCAGATGTCACTCACTGCAGATACTAGCGACCAGTACCTATCAGCACCACAGACTATGTGGTGCACGTGCCAGCTGTGCAACATGACTGTACAAGGACGTAGTCATCTAGTAGCTGTAAACACTTACCTGTGACATATGACCCCATGTGTGGCCGCATGTTGCGTGTCACCCCTACATGAATGGGTTATGGCCCATGGACATACCGCCCACCCCATAGCACTACTATGACAAGCCTGCTGAGGTCATCCAATGTGAAATACACCTTTGGGAGAATTGTAGCCTAGTAATCTCCATGGTGTGTCCCATAACTGCGTACTGCTGTAGTATGATAAACTAGTTAGGCAGGATTTCTAACTCCAGACCTGGCAACTGTGTCAGTGTTTGTGTGCATGTCTGTCTCTCTCTGACTGTGTAGAGAGTAATGCCTTTTAGGTTACTCACACTCCTTACAATTCATATACCCACCTTTGGCAAGGCTGCTGATGCCACCCACCTAGATATACTCCTCTGGTAAAGCTGTAGCCCAGTAATCTCCATAGCGCATACCGTAACTGTGTACTGTTGTAGTGTGATAAAGTAGTTAGATAGGAGGTCAAACCCCAAACTTGGCAACTGTACGTGAGTGAGTCTGTGTGTGTGTCTGTCTGTCACTGACTGTGTAGAAAGCTATGCCTTTTAGGCTACTCACACTCCTTACAATTCACATACCCAACTTTGACAAGACTGCTGATGTCACCCACCTAGAAATACTCCTCTGGGAAGGCTGTGGCCTAGAAATCTCTGTAGCATATCCCATAACTGCATACTGCTGTAGTGTGATAAACAAGTTTGGTAGGAGATCCACCCCCAAACCTAGCACGTGTGTGTGTGTTTGTGTGCATGTCTGACTGTGTAGAGAGCAATGCTTTTTAGGGTACTCACACCCCTTACAATTTACATACCCACCTTTGGCAAGGCTGCTGATGTCACCCACCTAGAAATACACCTCTGTGACAGTTGTAGCCCAGTAATCTCTGTAGCATGTCCTGTAACTGTGTGCGGCCATAGTGTGATAAAGGTGGTAGGTGGGAGTTCTGACCCCAGACCTAACAACTGTGTGTGTGTGTGTGTTTGTGTGTGTGTGTTTGTGTGCATGTCTGACTGTGTAGAAAGCAATGCTTTTTAGGGTACTCACACCCCTTACAATTCATATACCCACCTTTAGCAGGACTGCTGATGTCACCCACCTAGAAATACACCGCTGGAATGGTTGTAGCCTAGTAATCTCTGTAGCACGTCCTGAAACTGTGTATGACCATAGTGTGATAAAGGAGTTAGGTGGGAGTTCTAACCCCAGACCTGCCAACTGTGTGTGTTTGTGTGCATGTATGACTGTGTAGAGAGCAATGCTTTTTAGGATACTCACACCCCTTACAATTCACATACCCAACTTTGGCAAGGCTGCTGATGTCACCCACCTAGAAATACATGTCCTGGAAAACTGTAGCCCAGTAATCTCTGTAGTGCATCCCATAACTGTGTATCGCTGTAGTATGATAAACTAGTTAGGTAATAGTTCCAACCCCAAACCTGGCAACTGTGTGTGAGAGTGTGTGTTGGTATGCATGTCTGACTGTGTAAAGAGCAATGCTTTTTAGTGTACTCACACCCCTTACGATTCACATACCCACCTTTGGCAAGGCTGCTGATGTCACCCACCTAGAAATACACCTCTAGGATGGTTGTAGCCCAGTAGTCTCCATCGCATGTCCTGTAACTGTATACGGCCATAGTGTGATAAAGGAGTTAGGTGGGAGTTCTAACCCCAGACCTGGCAATTGTGTGTGTGTGTGTGTTTGTATGCATGTCTGATGTGTAGACAGCAATGCTTTTCAGGGTACTGTCACCCTTTACAATTCATATACCCACCGTTGGCAAGAATGCTGATGTCACCCACTTAGAAATACACCTCTCAGATGGTTATAGCCCAGCAATCTCGGTAGCATGTCCTGTAACTGTGTACAGCCATAGTGTGATAAAGGAGTTAGGTGGGAGTTCTAACCCCAGACCTGCCAACTGTGTGTGTTTGTGTACATGTCTGACTGTGCAGAGAGCAATGCTTTTTAGGGTACTCACACCCCTTACAATTCACATACCCAGCTTTGGCAAGGCTGCTGATGTCACACACCTAGAAATACACCTCTGGGAAGGTTGTAGCCCAGTAATCTCCATAGCACGTCCTGTAACTGCGTACTGCTGTAGTGTGAATTAGAATTGTGGCAGGGTTCCATCCTCACCCATGGCAGTTCTGGATGTATTGTGTGTGTCACTGTCTGTGTAGGAAGCAATGCATTTTAGGCTACTCACTCGCAGTGCATTTCAAATGCCCTACTTTGGCAATCCTGCAGATGTCATTCATTGTGAAATACACCTTTGGGGAAAGGGTTTTCTAGTAATCCCAGTGGTGCATCCTATAACAGCTCCATGCTGTAGTGTGATATAGACCTCCATTGCGGATCTATACCCACACATGTCAGTTGTGGATGTTTTGTGTGTCTCACTGTCTGTGTAGGGAGCAATGCATTGTAGGTTAGTCACTCACAGTCAATTTGAAATGCCCTACTTTGGCAATCTTGCTTATGTCAGTCATTGTGAAATACACTATTGCAGAAAGATTACTCCAGTAATATCTGTGGTGCGTGCTATAACTGCATAGTGCTGTAGTGTAATAAACTAGTTAGGTAGGGGTTCTACTCTCAAACATGTCAGGTGTGTGTTTGTAACCCGTATCCTGTGTAGAGGTGGTTGTGACTGTGGAGTGGGATTTGCATATTTCTTATATGGTGGCCCTACAATATATCACAATGTCCACCTTACAGGGATAACAGATGTGAAATGGCTGAGAGGCTGGGGTGCAAAGCCATACCCATACATGTGACATCAAGGCCAGGCAATCACAGTTAGCAACCCCAGTATTACCCAGAGCACACTCTCAACCCATGTGTCATACACACACGCATGTCTAGGTAACAGCCAATATGTGGGTAGTACATTGCATATTGGCCACTGATAATAACTATGGAGTGACAGCAGTGGGCTACAGAGGGCATGTCACCCTGTCCTTCTGTCCAATATGCACGTACGTGCAGAAAGTGCACCTCCCCCATGTTCCACAATGGACACCTGCACCACCTGTGGTGCCATCGCATGTGACCCATAACAGATGTACCATGCCTGAGAATATGCTCTGTATGGACAGATGCCACTAACACCAGGGAATGCTGTTAGCATGCTCTCAATGTAGGTGCAGGGTAAACCTGGTGGCCATTACCAGTTCCTGCCACAGGTGGGCAGGACTGGCACATCTGATGATAATCTATTTTTACAACATGGGCCGGACACCCCAGGTACAGTTCCACATGTCACTGTACATGCATGTGGGAAGTGTGCACATCCCAGACACTATCCATTTTATGAACTAAGGAACACATACATGGCAAGCAATGCACAGCATTGGCCACACACAATAGTTACCCAGTTGACCGGATGGGGGATACAATACCCACCTGTGTGGACAAATGCAGACACTACATCCCTGAGCCACAATTTAGACCATCATCATGTGGCCTGATGCCAAGGTACACCCATTGCCTAGCCTTGGACAGCCATCTGGCACAGTCAAACACCACACACCCATGCAGACATGCACCCATGCATGTCAGTACTGGCACCCTGTGTGTTTGTGTGTGTATTGCATGCTGTGTATGTTCACATCCATACTCCCTACAGCCCCCATGGTCATACTGCAGCATGCTGTCTGATGTCATACACCTCCCCATACCCTTTGCCCATACAGCCCCCATATGACCTGTGTGGTGCATGTGATAGCTGCACAGTGATGTGATGTGGCAATCACACTACCAATGAGTTGTACACCTGGCCCTGCCAAGTGTGTCAATGTGTGTGTGCCCCTGTAAGAGTGTGGCTGTGTTGATGCTGGCACCTGTTCATGCTGACAGGCATGTGTATGTCACCTACCATACAGCTACTGTATCTCTGTTGCAGATGCCACTCACCATCACATATATGTTCTGAGTGCTCCACAACAGGTAACCCATGTGGCGCATCCAATAACTGCATCAAACTATGATAGCACTACATAGTTGTCAGGGGTTTGATACCCTGTGCTGGTAGGTGTGTGACACAAACATGCTTCAGTTTTACCCTCTAATCCCTCCCTGATATGTATTTGCCTCTATCTGCCTCTCCAACCCCCTCCCTGGTGGATGTGGAGACCTAGACCTGCTTTGCTTAGGCAGCAGCATGTGTATTTTAAATGATGCGCATGATCAGCTGATGGCCTCTGCATGAATTGCAGCCCTGCATTAGCTGATTGCATGTGGTAACATTCCCATAGCCAATTGTATGGAAACACACTCCAGTATCTAGGAACATCATGGTGGTGTTGACCCTTTTCATCCACTGTGAGCAGGAACTAGATCTGTCATGTGGCAAACAGCATCTCAGATGGATTGCGGTTTACCTCTAACAACATAAACTGTGGAAACAGTGCAACAAACAGGAGGGGGATGTGCCTGACCTGACTACAGACTGTAAGTGCTGCTATACTGCATTTGGAGTAATGTTGGTTTAACAGTGTTTGTGTGGATATGGCTGTCATACATGTCTCAATACCTGCCATATTAGTTCCATTTTTATGAGGAATCCCCATCTGCAGGGTCATCTGCAGCCTGGGCAGTGTTGTATCCTTGGTTTCATGTGTCACCCACGGAGCATCTAGCTGTGGACTGCAGAAGGTAGTGTGAGGATTGCAGTCTGTACATGGTGAAAGCCAGGATAGTCACTGACGTCATATCCCTCATCGGACATATGTTGCAACAAACCCTGTAACAACAGTAAATGTATGCGGTTATCAAAGCAACATGTCAATATTGGCCCTGTGTATGTGCTTCCAGCCACACCTCTGTCAAACTTTGTACATATGTCGTGCATGAAGTGGTGCATATGTGTTGTACACCATAATTAGTGTCATCATATCTGAGAACAAGCCAGTGATATGGTAGGGGTTCCATTTCATGACATTACCTAGACATTCTGTGGATGTTTGTATAGTACTGAGGTCTGTGCACCCATGGTGAATGTCGACAGTGTGTGTATTGTTAATATGTACCTTAACCTGTGTACAGACTGTGGTAGATGTCATTGTTCTAGTTCCCCTCCTATCAGATGTTATGTGCTGCTCCACTGTATGGTGCTGTATTGGCGTACATGTTTGTAAGGCCATACACACACATGTCCCATACCACAGACAGCCATCAGACCAAACTGTGTAGCAAGCCAGTATATTTAGGGTCAGTCTGTGAGTGTCACATATGTGGATGATGTAGAACAGATAGCCCATATACTGTAATATCATGCTTGCTAACCATATGTGGCTGTGGCTGTGTTCACATTGGTTGTGGGTATGCACTTTCACACAGGTGTATCTTACCCTGTGCTGTAACATGCCCGTTGAGCCTGCTTTATATGCAGGTACATATGCATTCCTCCATAGGAGATGTAGGCCAGTGTTGAGCCAGTCTCCCTGTAGCTTGCACAATGCATTGTTACATGCCTAACAGCTTAGTGTACTTACCCAGTGGGATGTCATGTGCAGATACTTGCCAAATGTACCGCTGCCGGTCCTCCCTTAACAGTCCTGTATGCAGGACAGGGCAGTGGGATGCAGTGCAGATGTATGTCAATATCTATTGGGTGGTATGGTGCCATGGCACCCCTGTACCAGTGGTCATAATGTGTCAGGCAGGACAGGGGTGTGTGAATGCATAACCTATGGTGGACATTATATACCAGTTGTTATGTGTCATACCCATCTACATGGTCATCTGCATCCATATTATCAGGCATGGTTCACATGTGTAGCACTAAGGGCTTATGTGTATACCTCTGGACTGTACAGAGTGTGTCAGACTTTCCACATATATTGGCCAATATCTCTGCTGCAGTCCACAGCGGCATTACGTGCTAGCAGCGGTACTGTACAATGATGTCCTTAGGATGTCTGTCAGTAGCCAGTGGCACACATGTTATAAGCAGATGTGACCTCCCACACAAACCATGTCTGTGAAGACAATCCCAATGATAGTAGCAATAGTCTATTAGTATACCTGCTATACATATCTGACATCCTCTTCATCTACGACACCTGGATCATATGGACTGGAGTTGGGCTACACTTCATGTCCAGGACATATGGTGGAAATATATGTACATATACTTATCCAGATAGTCAGATA
>NC_056726.1:1944740127-1944775127 GCF_019279795.1 Protopterus annectens
TGATGACTGTATGTGTATTGCACTTACGATTCATGGGCTCTGTACAGACTGTGGTAGGCACCATAGTTCTCCATCCAGTTCTATCTAATGTTACATGCCACGCCAGTGGGCACATAGCCTGAGGTGAGGCTATGGTACTCCAATATCCTAGACCTGGTCATTACCAACATGGGTGTCAGAAGCCCCACACCAGTGGCCACCCCTCATAGGTCAGGTCTGACCATTAGGTAATCACCGTTGGCATCCACATCCCACCCCCACCTGCCAGTAAGGATCCTCCATGAATACCCTCTGCAAAGTCTACGCCATGCTACTCAAGTCAGACATGACAAACTTCATGTCACCCATGGAGATGGGAGCTGAACGTGCAACTGGTGATTCCTACACTAAGGCACTGTGTGGGCACATCCACTCATGCATGCATTGTGCCATCCCACATAGACCCGTAACACTGTCCTCCAAACAAGGAAGCCAGTCTTGTGCTCCACTGCCATGAACAGTCTATACAACAGAAGGAAGACACTGTTGCAGTTAGGATAATTCCAAAATGGAAACTGCTCCCTTACCAGCCTCAGTAAGAAGATGATATCCCTTGAAATCTGCCACAGCTTGTTACATAAATATAATTGCCATAGATTCCAAAGACAGCCACAAGGCATTCTATAGTTATGTCCAGGATCTATACCGCAATGCTCAGAATTGTTCTGTGCTACAACAGATTGGCATTAAATATACTGATTCAAAGGGGTGTTCCAATATCTGGGCAGACTGATTTAGTGCCACATTCACCCCCCCTCACCCCCTAAAGGGCACATGTCAGTAACAAAAGGTTGCCAAATTCTAGTAATCATGGTCACACAGGTGGAATCCGCCGACTCCACTGCTAGGAATACAGCAGTCATGGGACCAGGTGACATTGCGGGCTGTGTAGTACATGAACTACTACATAACTCTGCATCTCACCTAAGTGTCATGTGCAATCATAGCCTTACCTCAGGCGTCTATCCCACTGAGTGGCGCACAGCTATAGTTATCACACTCCACAAGGGGGAATCCACCTTGGATCCCAGGAACTACTGTTCCATCAGTTTGACGAGCCTGATCTGCAAGGGCATGAAATGCATTATCATGCAACTCTTTAACAAAAACATTGGCAACCAGTAAACACTGGACTCCACCCTGGTTGGGCTCGTGCAGGGCCGATCTTGTCACCTGACCCTGTTTGACTACTTTGATTCAGTCTCTGGAGCTGTGGAGGAGGGTAAGGCGGTGCACACAGCCTATCTGGACTTTGTCAAGGCCTTCAACAACATCACCCAATCTAGAGACATAGTTAAACATGCAAAGCTGGCCATACACACCTGTGTTACTCGATGGGTTGCCAACTGACTTACCGATGGAACCCAGACTGCAAACGTAGCCATGTCCAATCCATGCTCCAGACAATTGACTAATTGAAGTACGTTAGGGTCGGTCCTGGCACAGCTCTTGTTTGGCATCTACTTCCCTGAAGTACAGGCCAACACTATGGAACTCTGGCTAATAAAGTTCACAGATGACTGCAAACTGGGAGCCATTATTGGATCCCCAAATTATGTAGATATTCTACAACATGGCTTTACAGAAACAGATGCTTGGTGCCAGAGCCATGGGCTCAAGCTTAATGGCAAGTAATGTGTAGTTATCCCCTTTGGACATACCATGAAGTACCACATAGGTGGCAGTACACTAAACACCGACAGTGTGCTGATAGACATTGGACACAGGCGGACAGTGGTCTCACCTTCATTAACCACATAGCCACAACAGTAAGGAAATCCTCCTATGTGGCACACTTCATCACTGAGGGCTTTACATCCAGAGAAACAGGGGTAATTGTCCCACTGTACTCATCCCTCATTACACCCTGTATAATGTACAATGTCTCATTTGGTATGTACCTCGCACGACAGCTATGACAGCTGGGAAGGCAGTGGAAATACTTCACTATAAGAATCCCATGCATCAAGCAGATGGTCTATGCTGACCATCTAGACATCCTCCATCTATACTCTGTAGCATACTGTCTACACAGAGGCTATGTCAAACCCTGGGAAATGACATCTGTAATATGTGTATGTACTGCCATGTACAGTACATGTATCTATGTGCTCTCATTACTGTAGCAAATGGTATTAAGTGTCATGTCTGGGACACACAAGTATATGAGCCCTGCACAGCACTGTTATCCATGTGAATGTGTGACATGCAGTGGTAGGAACCCAGGGTATGTGCTGTCACACAGGCATGCTTTGTAACATGGCATTACTACTGTTGACAGTGCTGTCCCTTGGAAGGGTGCAGTGCTAACATTACTACTAACAACAAGCACACCTGCGGCCATAGCTGCACTCTGAGGGCTCACTGTCATACACCTGGTGTGTGGGCTGTGTCACCGTATATATACCCTACTGGATGATACTCAGACATGTGGAATGTAACTGTGGCGTACCGTCAGTACATCACATGTTAGTGATAGTAATGGCATACTTATTGTTGTCAAACATCCATCTGCTGACACATTCATCCTACTGCATAGCTACTCACCAAACTGGTGTCTGTCAGTCCCTCTACAGATGTGCAGATGGCAGGTCTCCAGCTGGCATATGTACAGACAACCTATGCTTGATTAACACCATGTGTGGCCAGCTGTGTACTACCTGTCACATATAGGAAACATCAAGCTGTATGGGCCACATGCCACCGGTACCTACACTACACCACCACAGTCAACTGAACATGCTTCGGTACAGGTCTCCTTCACAGACACTAACCACGTGTTGTACGACATGTTGCATACATGTCAACTGGATCGTCTCAGTGGCCATGTATAGAAGGCACCCAGAGGATTGGCTGATGCATGTCACTCTCACCCTGTCAGTCACTAATGTGGTGTCTGTCGAGAGATTGCCTGCTGGCACATAGCAGGTGACATGATACCAACGTACATACACCCCCTACACATCCACTCCCTCCATGGACAACAGCCAAGTACACAGCTATGACCACCTGCAGCAATGCACCACAGTATTGACACATGTACATGTGCATTACTGAGGATAGCATTGTTTGTGTGTTAGTACACCTGTAGTTGGAAAGTTCATGACTGCCTTTACAACCACCACCACTCCCATTGCCATAGTCAGATGTGGCCGCTGCTGTACTGGACATGACATTTAGCCAGTTACACTCCTCTCCCTAACAGCTACATGTGTCTTGCAGTATCAGCACAACAGTGTTGTACAAATGGGTCAGTAGGCATGGGAATCCCATTGAGGTCTGCCACGTGTGTGTATGTGTGTATGTCTGCATATCTGTAGGCTACACCATTCCAAGGTCACATACTCCTATTACAATACACATTGCCACAGATATTGTTGTTGTCGCCCATAGGTGTGGCATCACAATGCAACACCCTACTATGCCTGTGGCATGGGCATTACATGCATATCCCTGTGGTACCACTGTTGTGATATGCAATGGGTTGTTTTGGCATCATGGGCAATGTGTGATACTGGGTATGTCAGAGTATCAAGATGGGTTTCAGTGTGTACAATATCCAGTGGGGGATGTGGGTGCTGTGTACACTGTCATTACACCATGGTACACCCGGCATATGGCCCACATACCACTCGCTGGTGGCCACTGTTACCATCACCCATACAGGTAACTGATAACAGGATACAGCCCAGTTACACATGTGCTGTGTGCAGCCTACCTGTAACACATTGGACACACAGACTAGTTAGTTAGTAACAATACACCCAGGTCTCTAAGATGTGTGTCTGGCTGTTATGTGTCAGTCAATGTGTATATGATGGTATGACACACTATGTATTCTCCATATACAAACATTGAATCCCCCATTACCATAGTGTACATGTCTGTAGATGTTCTGCATGTAACATGTGACCTGGTACACACCTCACCCTATAGATGGTGTCATGTGTGCAATGAAAGCCACACAGTTCAGTAGCACTGCATACCTAGGTAGGGGTCTAGACACAGTGTCGCCAAGTAAGGATGTGTGTGTATGTGTATGGGTTGACATAAGGGTGCAGATTATACATGTACCAGCAGGCCACCGGTCAGTGTTGCACGGGCAATAACTGTTATACATACCTGTGACATGTGTGCAACTGTACACCAGATATGTCATGGCCATGGTGTCACCACAGTGACATACCTTTGTGGAATATGACTGCAGACCATCCTCCTGCTAACACATGTACACCTACAACACAAATGGATAACATTATGGAGATAACAATCAGTGTTACCAACAGCTGAAATGCATCATAGCTGCATGGCTACACTACCTGACATGTATGCATTACACATTACCCCTGACAATATCTTATACTGCAGTACATTGCGGCACTCTATTATAGTCACCATGTGCATTGGAACCATATTGGCTTGTCCCTGCATCGATGTTATGGATGACAGGGATGTGGCACAGGTATCATCATATGCACAGGGTGTGTTACATGCATCATAGCTGCATGGATACACTACCTGACATGTATGCATTACACATTACCCCTGACAACATCTTACATTGCAGTACATTGCAGCACTCTATTACAGTCACTGTGTGCCTCAGAACCATATTAGCCTGTCCCTGCATCGATGTTATGGATGACAGGGATGTGGCACAGGTATCATCATATGCACAGGGTGTGTTGCTGGTGTGCCAGAGGCCAAAGGTGGTCCATACATGTGTCACCATGTGTGTGGGTGAGGGGTTTGGTTCTTTGATTGGGGTGTGGTGATGTGGTATGTGTCAGTATGGAGTCACCCTAGGTGTGGTTGCATAGTGTGTGGGTATGCATGTACACAGTTCTGCCATGTGGCTGCCCTATACGGGTGTTGTTGGACAGTTGCAGACCATGCCTGGCAGGGTGTGCAATTCACTGCCTCCAGCCATGGACATGCTGACTGTGCCTGCCAGGGGTTCCATGGGCACATGCAGGTACAGACCCTGAGGTGCTACTCTCCCCTGATGATGGCAGATGTTTGCTGGAACCATGTCCTGCCTGGGACTGGCCAGGGTGACGTGCACGAGGCCTGCTGTGGTGTGGCGTGGTCAGCACCCCCAGTGGTGTGCTGGGGCTGGTACTGCCACTATGGGAGCAGCTGGGCATCCTGGCACATCCACATTGACTGCCAGCTGCTGGTGTTTCTGGCCTAAGTCCATGCAGCTGTCACACCACTCCCACCACACATTCAAGCACAGACATACCACGGTCGAGGAGGCCCACCATCTCACCCCACCATCTATCCATGACCTTGGTCTGTTCACGGTGGGAAACAGCTGAGAAAGCAGACCTCTGCAGCCTCAGGCCCTGTCTGGTGTACATTTCCATACATGCCTGTTGCATCCATTATGGCCTGAAACATGCTCCTGGGTGGTACCAGTTGTGGCAACTCTGCCAGGGGCATGATATGATGACCTGCGGACCTCTCATGAGCACCACGGTACATCTGCTGATGTGGTGGCCTGCCGGACATCTGGGTATGCTGACTGTGACCCGACACAGTTGGCATGGACACCACACTTTCTGGTCACTGCCACCAACTGCCAACTGTCTTTCTGCTATGGCCATATGTGATTGGGTTTGTAGGGGCACTGTAACTGTGTGCGAGCTTGGGGTGGCTAGGAGGGTGATGACACATGTTGGCACAGTGTCGGCCTCTGACAACCCCACCTGTGCCTCAACTGTACCATCATCATCATCGGTGTCTGTACGGGCACCTACCTCAGTTTGCATGCAGGAGAGACCCTGACCCACCTTGCCACCTGTGGGGGAAACAAATACACAATTTAAGACCTGTACAGCATTGCATAATCATACACACACTCACACACACTCACATACACAGTTACACCGACAGTCCACCTTACTACCTCCCTTTCCCTGAGTTTACAGACAGTCCAACATTCAGTTACATATGTTCCCCATCCTGCATGACACTTGTTAACATACACTCATTACTTCTACCCATTAACATATCATTCCTCTCCATGCCTACATGTGTGATCACAACACCTGACCTGTTACTCCATCACCTCCCTGACGTGGGTGGAGTAGGTTGTACATGGCCTCACTGCTATCATCCTGTATTACCCTGTGTATGTCCAGTCATGGTGTACATGGCCCCTATATGGTTGCGGCTGCTACATTCACTACATATGACACACATCGGAGACTCATACTACAGTCTTGCTCAGTCCATTCCACATCTGCTACACAAGTAACCCATCATGCAGACAACAGTAATACCTGGATACACTCACTGATATACTCTAGTAATTCCACATTGCATTTGTAGTTCTGCATATGTGGGTAGCCGGTTATCTATCTGCTGCTGGCAATATGATGTGTGTACCTGGTATGTACTTTCCCTCCCAATGCATGTTCCATGCTACAGACCTTGTTATGCTATCAGCTGTCCTGTGTTCACATATCAGTTAGGCTGTCCTGGTGTCTCATGTGTCACTCCATGTACATGTACAGCACAATCCCAAGGAGAAGTACTGCCGTGTGATCAATCCCACTATCACCTGTGCATACATGGACATCCACACAGACACACATGTACACACATATCTGACATGCATCAACCACACTCCACTAGATTGCACTTACAGACACAATCAACACACACACACACACCACACTTCTACATGTGGGTTTCCACAACTTTCGTACACACAGTCTGCCCATTACCCTTCTGTCAGCATGAATTACATATGGTGCTCAACAGCATGCAGTGCAACTATAGTGACTTCATGCAAGTGGCAGTATACATGTGTGTGATGCATGGGCTGTGTTGGCAGGTGATGGCCCTTCCCCTTGTTAACACTGCACCCATGTACAAAGTGTTACTGTGGACCTGTTCTGCACCCTGCCTTGTACTGTGCACCATACCTCACAGGCGTAGAAACCATTGCTGCATATGTAGTACTGTATCAGTTATGTCAGCGCCAATGCTCACAGCCCCTATGTCTTATAGCAACTCATACCTGGGATGGTATGTGGACAGATATCATTTGTGAATGCCTGATGTCAGCTTTACAGATCACAACATCAGCAGTGCATGTATGACCAGTACAAGACTATTACACTGACAACCAGCAGACCTTACCATGGCTGTGGGGGGTGACCTACACATGTCTCAGACCTCTGCATGGTTGCAAGGTCTACTCATGTGCATATCCCTTGGAGTGCACACACTGTTGTCATGAGTGCTGTGTGGTCAGGGTTACATCTGCCATGTTTACTTAACCTGACTGTGTGCAGCTACAGCCATGGGGGTGTTGTTTCACACATGTCCCTACTGTAGGCCATGTGTCCTGCCATACTTCTCATCCCTGTGGACACATTGCACATTGACAGGATGTTAGTTATCTTGCATGTGTCTGTTGTACTCTTCCGATACCCCAGTATGGTCTCTACTGTGATGCATTGCATTTCACAGCAACAAAACATGAACATGTACAGCATGCAGTATGGGTAGGTGTGTTAGATGTGTGCATGGAATATCCCATAGCTATTACATGGCCAGTGTATTATCATGCATGAACACGAACCATACTCACCAGCTACAGGCTGCTGCCATGGTGGTATCCTGGAGGGACCTACATAGGAGTGTGAGAAAGTTGATATCAGTGGCCACAGCTGTGGCCTTCATTAAGGGTGAGTGTAGCATTATGTTACATCAACAGTAGAATTCCACAATAATACAGCTTATGCACAACTGTTTATTACTACTACACAGCAACAGACTATGTATATGACATTTCAGATTTGCATGAAGTACCGGTACAGATGCAGATGCATACACAAGAGTGGTGTACTGATGTGCCCTGGGGCCTTACCTGCACACTCCTCAGCTGGTGTGTCAATGGCACCCACTTCCACAATCTGTCCTGCCAGATGTTGTTGCTGCAGGTGGGCAGGTGCCACAAGTCTGCTGAGAAGCTCCTCCACACAGGTGAGGAGTGGATGGGTGGGTTGCCCCCCCCCCATTGCGAGGTGGTCCCCCTGTATGGCAGCTGCATGCTGATGTACATGGCGAAGTAGGTCAGTGCAATGATGCCTGACCTGCTCATAGCTGCAGTTATGCAGTCCGACATCATTGACCCTGTGGACTAGCTCATTCCACAGGGTGGTCCTCTCCTGCTGATCATGGGCTGTCTGGCCAAACAGCTGTTCATAGTGCTGTACCAGATGGTCTATTATCACCTCGGTTTCGGTGGCGCTGTATGATGGCAGACTTGTGTGCGCCATGTTCCCTGGAAGACATAAAGATGGAAACAGGTCTGAGCCAGGGTTACAATAGTTCTTAATACACATATTTCTCTCCCCCACCATATCAGCTACAACAAACAATTCACAGAATGCATTTGGTATGTCGGCTGCTTACCTACCATTGGGACATATGTTGCATTGTACCAAGCTTTGTGTTATGTGTTTGTGCCATGCTTTGTGCTATGTGTTTGTAGCCATGCTCCCTGTGGGAACACTATTTTTGCTGGCCTGTTACAGACTATTTCACCTGCATGCCATTGTCAGTGCCACTAAATATATATATATATATATATATATATATATATATATATATATGTACATATAAGTGTAGATATTTATTTTATTTTATTTATTTTATTTTACATTTGTTGACCGGGCTAGTCCAGCTGGATTTATGTCCATTTTCAGTGGAGGCCCGGGGAGAAAAGCTCCAGAGGTAAAAACAATTTTACAAATACAAAAAATACATAGTACAAATGTGTTATGCAATGGGAAAAATAAAATGTAATCACATATATTATAGATCATAACTAACTAAAAAAAAAAAAAAAAAAAACTATAATCTTGTAAGTTGTTGATATACCTATATCTATATGAGTGTCTGTGTATCTGTAGACATACACGTCTCATTCTGCATCACACCGATATTTATCTATATGCGGGGTGCATACAGACATCTGGTCCACATTCTGTAACTGTCTTTTATTCACAGCTGCACTGTTCTGCCTTGCTGCAACACAGACAGGTGTCACATGTGAACACAGACTAACATTAGGGTGGTATATATGGTGAGAGATTGCTGGTAAGCCTATTATACACCTATGGCATTTGTGCATGCTACATTACACATTAACATGACTTCTGCAAGTGGTGTGCTCTGACACCCATGTGTCTATCATGACAGCAGTACTTCCACCACCACCTATTGCCCAAACCAACATAACACACAGATATTATGGCTTACATCTTTGTCATTCATTGCTGATCTGCACAGTTGGTGGGTATGTCCCACTGCCTACAGGGACAGACAGTATTGTCCAGAGCAGTTGTTCAGCAGAACATCATTGCAGGGACAACTACAGATGGCACATATCAAACATTCAACATCATATATCCTATTACTCTATACCACATACTACATTCAGTTACATACATGTATGTTTTACATACCTTTTTTTTCTGACGAGTGTGACTCCTTTCTGTTTTTGGCTTTTATTTCTTTTTTCAGTGTGTGTGTGTGTGTGTGTGTGTGTGTGTGTGTGTGTGTGTGTGTGTGTGTGTGTGTGTGTGTGTGTGTGTGTGTGTGTGTGCCTCTCTCTCTCTCTCTCTCTCTCTCTCTCTCTCTCTCTTTCTCTCTCTCTCTCCACTAGAGGGATTGAGCTGATTTGAATGGATTGCAGCATGGCTTTTGTAGGTGATGCACATGATCAGGTGATGGTCTCTGCACCAATCAGTGTGCAACAGTTGCTAACTGCATGCAGCCTGCTGTATAGTGATTTAGATAACCTCTGTCATGGCAACCCAGTACTATAAATTGCTGACTCATGTGGAAGTTGTCTCTTAACCTTTCCAGTATGGAGGACATCCTTCCTGTATGTGAGCAGCAGTGTTACAGATGGCAGGTTGCAATACCTCTTACAGCAGGACTTGCAGACACAGGCCAACTACACATTTGTAGGAGGTTCCAGACCTACAGACAGAGTGAGTAGTGTTGTTATGTGCATTGTATATTGCTGGTCTTGCAGTGTTTGCGTGTACATAGTAGTTTAGGATGGAATGCAGTCTGTCTGCATAGCTCTCAACTGTGGGCCTATCCACATGATGGCCAGTGGATTGTCTGTTTGCTTTTGCCTGTGCACCACACAAGTCTTGTCCTAGATATATCCCTGGCAATCTGTCTGTTGCGTACTATCAGTACATGGCTACATCCATTTGTGTTTTTGATGTCTTATTCCTGCATAAGGGTATGTTGCAACAAATCCTGTAACACTAACAATTTTCAGGGTGTGTAACAGCAATTTTGCGAGTATGGCCCTGTGTTCCTGCCTCTGTCCGCCACATATATAGCAGGCTTTGTCCTGCTGTGATACAGTTAGGGGTTGTTAGGTAATGGCCTATCATTATATACTGCTAGCATTCCTGCTATTATCCCAGTCATATCGTGGACTCCCACAACATTTGTTGGTCAGGGTCCATACATGTGACAGATACATTGACATTACCAAAAGTAATAACTTTCCCCCTAGGGCTTGACTACAGGGTGTAATTGGAGGCTGCTGAACTACATCTGTTATTGTCAATTGTTACTTATCTTTAAGGCAAATCCTTTGTCTACTTTTGTATGAATTGAAGGGCTTGGCATGGACAACATAGTATGTTATATATACACGCTGTCTGCATCTACTGTTTAGTGTGGGCTTTGCATTCATCACTGATTAAATATTTAAAATTCTATGTGCTGTAAGTAATGGCATATATTATTGTATAGTACACAAATTAAGGTTGTCTGTGTATACATACATGTGTGTCGTGTCATGTCCTTTGAATTGTGAGTGGGTATATGTGGAATGTAAGTATTCTTTTTGTGGGAATGGTTGCCACACTACACATGTCACAGGTACCAGTTACAGAGCTTGTGGCTAAGGGATATACTTTGCACCCATTACGTCCACTCTACTTCTATGTACCTATATATCTCATATATCTTATATATATATATATATATATATATATATATATATATATATATATATATATATACCTGAACATGATTGTCAATGTATAGATGTGTGTGCATATCTGTACCATTATAATGTGTACCCTTTCCACATTGTACATTCCCTATGGTAGAATGACTTTTCTGCATGATATGTTGCAGATATTGCCCTGACATGTACAGGTGAATTGGATTACTGTTGGAGCATTGTAGCTGTGTTGTGGAGGGTCCTGAAGTCAAGTACTGCATGTGCTGGATATTGGATTGCACAGCATATCCACTAGGGCTGGGGGGGTTACATAGCACTAATTATCAGGTGTCCCTCAATTGTGCCCCCACCCCACCCCCATTGACTGTGCTTATGGTCTGTTATGTTGTACTGAGTGGTTCAGAAATTTGTTCCCATGTGGTAATGCTATACACATGTCTATCTGTATATATATATATATATATATATATATATATATATATATATATATATATATCTGCATAATTATATATGTGAAACCCCCATATATAGAGAGATAGATATGGACATTGATATAGATATACATATGTATATGTATATATGTGTGTATGTATATATATATATATATATATATGTATATATATATATATATATATATATATGTATATATACACTGAACATATTTATCTATGTACAATTATTGTTATATGATTATTTGTGAGTCATACATACACATATATATATATACCTATAGCTGTCTATCTGTCTACATTTACAGATATATATCTGTCCATATGTCCATGCATGTTCGGCTTATATATTTGGCCTGTACCTCATTCTCTTGGCAATTGACATGGATGATCTTAGGATTGAAGTCACTCGTGCCGACACCGTTGTGTTTCAGACTTTTCATCTCCTTCAAAATATGTGTTCTAGTATATATAACTATGTAACTAGCAATGTTTTAAGTGTATTGGAGCAGTATTTGACAGATATCCCTATTTGTACCCACATTTTGGCACACTTTGTCCAGACTTCTTGCATTAAGAAGTTGTGTGGTATGATATTACTACATTTCCTGTGCTGTTGACTGATTGTGCTGGCTGATATGTTTGTGAAAATAAGAGGGTTATATACATCTGCCATAGCTTTCTGGTAAATTACTTTGTGTATGATGTGCAGGGTCCTGGGTTCGGGCCTTGCAGAGGCTGTATATTTTGTTGCTGGGCAGAACACTGACCATTGGATACAGAGTGATTAAGGGACATTTGAGCAGTTGTACGCAGGTGTGCACGGGTTTGCACCGAGCTAAGCAATGCTAACCCCCAGGTGCATTTTCTTACACTCAGTTAGCTTCTACTTTGCTTAATCTGTGTAGGCAATGCTTACCCAAGCGCAAACACACGTATACATGCTTACTACTGCTTATTTGTGCTTACACCTGTGTACTAGTGCCTTAATCATTATGACACTGACACTTCACATGTGCATTTAATGCAGTACTCCTGTTCAAATTTAGTAGGTTATACAGCAAAATGATGTTCATATACAGATTTCACATAGAAAATAGAATATGATGCAGTGGGACTCGAACCAGGAATACTTGCTCATTAGGTGGGTGCTCTGCCCACTACACTATTAATGTTGTGCTTCATTTGCATATTTCTACCATAATGTCATACCCATGTTCCCTTCCACCAGCCCCCGAGCTCCATGTACACAGCATCCACCCATTCTCCAGTTGCTAGCCCTGCCATACCACACCTCCACACGTTTCCCTCTCTGCACGTTTCGGTACTCCTCCAGTATACTGTCTCAACACAAGCATCTGCAGTCTCTTCATCAGTTTACTCCATGTATGTATGAGCCTTCCCTTGATCCTCCTCCAATACTGGTGGAGACATCAATGTGACCCACAACTTTTGGTTCGTCCTGCCAGGGACGGACCTGTTGTTGTGTCAAGAGTAGACTTAGCTGGTCTACACTGTTTCTCCCACTGGTAGCAACCTGCCAGGGTTTTGAGAAACAGCGATTTGCTGACACACCTGGCCAGCCTCATCAAGTGGGTCTGCGGAACCAACGCCCCAGGTGTGACATTGTGTGCATGAAGCACTCCCACATGCCCCCACAGTGTGCACCATTTTGCATTATTCTCTTCGTTATTATGCAAGACTACTGTTCTCACAGTATGATTGGACAGGTACTGTTCTTTGATGCACATAGACTGCTCGGAATACTGTGATTGAGCAATGTACACATGTTTGCTGGTATTAATCTACACACTTACATACATTTCCTATACTGTTGGATGACTGTGCTGGATGATATGTTTGTGATCACAGCAGCTGAATTTGTATCTGCCATGGCTTAGTGGAACTCACGTAGACTATAGTGTGCAGGGTCAGGGGGTTGCAACCTGGCAGTGCAGATTATTTTGTTAATGGCCTTGATGACAGTTGTTGGCTACAGAGTGACTAAGGCACTGTAAAACAATTGTAGGCGGGTATGCACTGGTTTGCATGAGGCTCAGCATTGCTGATCCCCGGTTGCGGCATCTTACACTGAGTTAGCTTCTATATTGCTTAACCAGTGTGGTAATTGCTTACCACCACCAAAACAGGCTTACACCCACTTGCTCCTGCATACCTCCATTCTACTTCATGTATTTAGTTTACATTTGTCGACCAGGACAATCCAACTGGATGCTTATCCATTTTCAGCAGTTGCCCCGGGGAGTAGAGCTCCACAGTGACCCAGCTACTAATTCCAATTAATACTGAGGTGTTCACATTCATAGAGAGTAACAGATGTAACATAGCTACGTACCACATTCTTCATGCTTAATTTACGTTAACATGTCAGTATTAGAAATGCTTAAGTCAGGTTTACATGTCAGGTATGACTGTTGACAAAGGTCAGTTTAAGGTGAAGTTGGATTCCAATTTAACAGTTCTGGATAGGTTACACGCAGGTATTCGGGGTAGGTTTAGTTATTCTATACCTGTGTGGTACAGTAGAGGAGAATAATGAAGGTGTAGGTAGGTAGATATAGGGGGTGACATTGTAACTGTATAGTAGCCTGTTGGAATAATTAGACGGGGAGCAATAGGAAAGGTTTGTCGGATCTTGGGATTTATATGCAAGACAGGACAAGAGGTGTCAGTTTCACTAGTTGATGTAGGGGTATAGAGTGTAAGTTTGGGGGGGAATTTCGCAAGGTGGTGAGCCTGTGCTGATCCAAGTGTGCTTGTGGTGTTCCTTCATGTGTTATTTACATGTGTCCTGTAGGGCAGCTGAGGTAATACATGTGGGTAGGGGGTTCCAGATTCTGCCAATATAGTTGGGGAAAAGGGTGTCACCTACATGTAACTTTAAACATTAATAGAAATGGAACAGGGGTTGATAGGTAAGTGGTGTTCATGGGGCACAAAGGGGAGAGATAGGGGAATTATCCAGGGATTTGCAGGAAGACTGAAGGGAAGGTCCACAGCTGGCCATGTCTTCTACAGCAACAGCTGTGCATATACACTGCATTTGGAGTTTGCGTTGGACACTCACACCCCTGGGTGGAGGTGAGGACTACAATAATAACTTGTGATGCCTATTAGATCAGCTTACATGCCTACAGTGGGGTGTTGTGACCATGTGTTCTTTGGTGTTATGTAGTGGGTTTTGCAACAACACATATGGCTTTACCGTACTTTGCCATGTAAAATAGACTGTGCTGCAGTGGGACTCGTACCGGGAATGGCTACTCGTTAGGTGGCAGGTCTGCCCAATTTGCACTATTGCTTACATCCCCGGGGTGGTCCGTATAGAACTGCTCCAGCCAGCACCTGCACAACTCAGCCCATAATTGCATAACCATAGTTCCCCCACCCGCCCCTCCGCTACAGCACTCATCCTTACTGTGGGTGCAGGTCGGGTCTAATCACACCACTACACACTGCCCACACTCCACGTCTCGGGACCCATCTCGTACATTGTCTCGACCCATGGGGCATCAGGCTTGCCCAACCTTGTAGTCCATGTACATACATGGCCTGCCTTGATAAATCATTACAGGGACTGACTCCGATCATCATCAGTTTTTGGGGTGTCCCACAAGGGACACTCCTGTCTCTGTTGCAAGATTAGACTCTGTGGGTCCACAGTGTTGCCCCCACTAGTTGTATCCTGGCTGTGGTTTGGGGAGCAGTGGATTGTTTACATTGTTTTTGTGTTTGTTTGTATGTTTCCCCTGTCTGGCTGGGAGGGGGGAATGCTACGTGTTACACGTTTGTTGATTGGGCCCCTCACCCCCATTGACACGGCCTGTGAACATATGTCATTCCTACGTGCTGTATCATATCATAGCTATATATCTGTGTATAGACACACACACACATATATCTATATCTACATATATATATATATATATATATATATATATATATATATATATATACACATATGCATTTATATATTTATATATATATATATATATATATATATATATATATATGTATTTTGTTCTATATATATCTGATGACGTGGATGTATGAGTGTCTGCATATGTATATATCTATATGTGGGTATTTATATATATGTCTGTCTATGTATGTACTACAGAGAGGGTGAGGTATATATCTATTTAGTTATGGGTATATATATATATATATATATATATATATATATATATGTATATATATATATATATATATATATATATATATATATATATATATATATATACACACACACAGACACACACACACACACACACACACACACACACACACACACACACACACACACACACACACACACATACCTCTACATATTTAGCTACATATCCTGTAATGTACACGTATTGCTGGATACTGTGTTTCATGTGCATAACAGTCAACCTTGTGTGCCGCGTATGCTTTGAGATGCCTACAACTAAATCCATTAGTGTAATCTAAGTCACATGTGAAATCTATTGTAAGTACCAGGGTAACATTCATCCAGTGCGGGACAACCCAAACATTAGGTATTCAACTTTCACCCACACCCAGAGTTACAAAAGTACCCATGGCTATGTGCATGGACTACAGCGTGTGCCAGACCTAGGACACTTGGGTTGAGACACCATACGGGATGGGTCCCTAGGAGGGGGGGGTGGAGGGAGAGCAATGTGTGGTGGTGTGGTAGCTACAGGCTTGTAACCAGGGTAGGAATGGTGGCTGCTTGTGTGCAGCGGGTGGGGGGAGTGGAACTGTGGGTAATGACTGTATGGGTCGAGGATGGCCTGGGTTGGATGGGCCTGGACTGGTCAGCCTGCCTAGTGGGTGGGGGAGAGGGGAATGTGATGTCAACATATGAAACATAACAGAGGGCTACTTTAAATCCCTATTTAAATGAAACATGTACAATATAATGAGCTTGGTAGTGTATTGCAGGGCGGAGGTGTTTGGCTGGGGGTATGCCAATTCATAGGAGACATATATTGTTTGGGGCCTCTCAGGCCCATTAATGATGCATGTGGACATATATGTTTCTCTTGATCTACCATTGCTATCTACAGATGACTGGCCATATATACCTCTATGGGTATATATATTTGCTTACATATTTCTAACTATGTCCATAAATACCTACGGAGACATATATATCTGCTTACATATCTGTAACTTGCTTTGTATATGTGGACATATAGGTGTTGACATATATGTGGAGATGTCGGCATTTACATGTACATGTGTTCATATATTTGTATATATATGTATAGATATATATATATATATATATATATATATATATATATATGTGTGTGTATATTCCTGGATACTATGTATATATATGTGACTACATCTATAGATATGTTGTATCCGTTTAAATAGTAATATATTTGCACACACACATCCAGCTAGATGTAGGTATACATTCTCTGTACTGTTGCATGACTGGCCTGGAGTTATGTTTCTGTCAACATACAGTTTATGCATATCTGACATGGCTTAGTGGTAAAGCATTTTGTGTATGTTGTGCATGGTCCTGGGTTCCAGCCTTACAGACGCTGTTTATTTTGTTGCTGGGCAGAACACCTGTTGCTGGATACAGTGTGATTAAGGCATTTTACAGGGGTTGTAAGCGGGTTCGTGCAGATGTGGGCACTGCTAACTTCCGGTCACAGTTTCTTATACCCAGTTAGCTTCTCCTTTGCTTAATCTGTGTTGGCAGTGCTTACCCCCATGCAAACACACTTGCACATGCTTTCTAGTGCTTATATGAGCTTACTACTGCTTTTCTGTGCTTACACCTGCTTACTGCAGACTTATTCATTATGATATTGACTCTTTACATGTGCATTTCCTGCAGTACTCCAGTTCATAAAAATGTATGCTATTTAGTGGGTTTTGCAATACAAATATTGCTTATACCATGCTTTGCCATGTAAAATAGACTGTGGTGTACTGAGACTCGAACTGGGAATGCCTGCTTGTTAGGCGAACGCTCTGCCCACTACACTATTGCTGTGATGCTTCATTTGCATATATTGTCCTTGTTATCCTCTTCAGTCTTTTAGGTTGCTTTCACCGTGGCTGAGCAATGGGCACACCCGCACACCTACAGTTAGCTGAACTTAGAGCTTTAGACACCAGTACAAGGGTTTCTTCTTTTGATTTTTATGTCCTGTTGCTGTTGTACACATGGGGGACTGTTGGTGGGGATATGTGGACACCTATCAGTGGTATCACTCATTTATTTCAACTTTCTGCTGTTCACTATTCAGAAATGCCCCCTGCACTCATACACACTCCGTGTAAACCTGGGGACTCGGACAGCGCACATTCATTACTATGCATGGCGCGCTGCTGTCCTGCTCCTAAGCAGCCGCTTCCGAGCAGGACTTGACTAGTCCTGCATGGAAGATTAGTAAATCCGGAGGATAGTTTTTCAGTTTTTGAGGAGTTAAAGTAATATATATATATATATATATATATATATTTTTTTTTTTTTTTTTTTTTTTTTTGCTATCAAGCCAGTTAATGAGGAAGTGGAAATCTTTTTGTATCTCATGTAGAATTGAGTGGGTTGTGTGGTCTGAGCAGAAGATAACCATACAACAATATAGTAGGAATGGAAGTTGGGGAAGGTGAAGTGTAAACTTATTTTTAAAAGTGGAGAAAAGAAGAGGGACCAGTAAGAAGCCTTGAGAGACTCCTTTAAGTAAGGGAGTGTTGGCTGATGTACTGTTGTTAAAATTTACTGAGAAATGTTGGATGGATAGGTAAATTTAGAATAAGGGAATAGCATCATGGCTAATCCCAGTGTTAGAGAGGTAGTTAAATAGGATTGGGTGATCAAGCAGGTCAATGGCTCTGGTAAGGTCTATAAATATGGCTCCAGTAAGGAGACCTTTGCCCACTGCCCACAGCTAAAAGCTGTGATCCGTGAAGGTGCAAAGTACAGTCAAAATGCTGCAACACAGAGCCAAATCCATTTTGCTTGGAAGGGAGAAGGCAGTATTGATTTATGTAGTTTGAGAGTTGATTATAGACCATTTTTTTGCAGTTTTTCAAATATTAAGGATGATGAAGATTGGGTAGTAATCACTGGGTAGCTTGCGGTTTTATTTTTTGAGGAGAGGTATGATTTTTGCTGTTTTCCATATATGGAGCATACAGTTTTGAGCTAAGCAATGGTTGTTGATATGTAGCAGAGAAGTAACAATGTGCTCCCTATATTGGAATATGAATCAGGGGAGAGGTTGTGTGTCCCTGTAGGCAAGTAAAGTTTTAGGTTTTCAAGGTGAGGTGTAATATCTTTGATTACAATCTTTTTAAAGTAAAACAGGGGAGTGTAGGAGCAGGTGAGGGAGAGGTTGAGTGAGGGAGTGAAGTATGTGTGCTGATGGGGTGTGTGGAGACATAAGTACTAAAGTCTGAGGATCAGAGAGAGAGAAAAAGGAAAAACAATGAGCACTGAGAGGAGTGTTATCACCTGTTAACTGGTTGACCTCTGCCCAGAATTGTTTAGGGGAGTGAAAAAGGTTTGATTGATGTGTCCTGGCATTTATGTGGTCTAATTGCTTGTTTGGTCAGGTTTTTGAAGAGGTAGAAAAAGTTTGGTCAGACTTCCAGGAGTGCCATGTTTGTCTCTGAGAGATAGGACTTGTACAGACTTATAATTAGGATATATATGTTTTTAGTTTGGTCATTTTTACTTCAGATTTATAGTGGAATGTAATGAGTTTTGGAGGGGGCTTTTTGCAATCAAGGTGGATATTGAAGCTTATAGGACAGAGATCCCTTAGGATGGGAGGGTGGCTAGAGATATGAGAAATAAATGAGGCTGTCTGTGATTATTTAATCAAGCAGTGAATGATGTGATGGGGAAGGGTTGGGTCTGGTAGATTTAGAGACAAATTGTGTGAGATTAAATACACTGAGAAATTCAAAAATGAAGTTTTGTGAGGGGACAAGAATATTGAGGTTAAAATCACCAAGAAAAATACATTTTTGATGCTCAAAACAGAGGAAGTTAAGTCCTTGAGTAGGTTATTAAGCTTTTGTAATGAAGCAGGAGGAAGGAGACAGGCAACAGCTAGAAGAATTGGAGAGGAAAATGTTGAGAGGATTTGTGTTAGTAACCAGTCTGGAAGAGAATCTGACAAGGCATTACTTTGGGCAAGGAGCACTATGTTGATGTCTGACTTGAAAAGGAGAGTATCTCCTCCTTACCCTATCCCTGGCCTTGTATCAAGTAAGTAATCATAGCCTGGGAATAAGTGGTATATGGGGGGATGTTGTGGTGTAAGCCATGATGCTGGAATAGCAACGATTTCAGGACTGTGAATAGAGATGAGAGCTTAGTCGGTCTATTTTATTTCAAATGCTTTGTGCATTAATAAGGAAACAGGACAAGGGTGTTTGGGCCTGGATTTGACTGGATGTTGCTACATAAGAGTAAGAGAAGGAGTATGGGTGAACGTTATGAGGAATTTGGGAAGTTTTAGGGGGAGCTTAATGTTAGATGGATGACAGCTGCAGTAGAAGAATTGTCTGTGTATAGAATGTAATGAAGAGTCTGTTGGACAGTGAAGGGGAGGCATGTAGACAGGCTTGTAGTAGTACTGCAGAGTAGACTGAAAAGAAAGCTGTAGAAGGTATAATGACTTTAAGGTAAATGGTGTTGAAATGCATTTGTTTGCAGTGAAGTGGTAGAGGGCGGCACGTGCTTGAATGAGATGGACAGTAGTAGGAAGAAGCAGAACATGAGGAAAAACATTTTATTTGACATTTTTTCAACAATAAATCTAATGGTATATGGAAATTCAGTATGTGTTCCTGCTATGAAGGAAAGTGTTATATATATGTCTGTAAGGGGGTGGAGTTAAGTTGGAGGAGGGGATATGAATAGACTGAGTAAATGAATGAGTCTGGGGAGTGGCTGTGGAACTGGGGTGGGAGGGGAGCGAAGCATACAGAGAAACACATTGAGTGTGATTCATTTAGTTTGAACAAGTCCAGAAGACCCAGGGTTGACCAGTTACTGTCTGTCTAGCACCCAGGTAACCAGGATTAATATAACAAAAACAGACCACAATCTGTGTGTGTTAGATTATATTACTACTTAACTTTCAGAAACAATAATTAAAGTAAAATATCAAGCAGTGTACAGTAAAAATGGGGAAACAGTAATAACAAGGGCACTTAAGCAATTGCTGAGGTGTTGAGGCTTCTGATATTTAGCAAAGCCACATTCACCTCTGTTAATTTGTTGTATTTCTTTTATTTAGTTTACTTGTTTGTTGATGGACTGATTGGGAATTTCAAAAGGTATAAAACTCTCTGCAGTATTTGTATTCCCCAAAGAAAAGGGGAATGGATACAAAGCTCTTCTCTTGTTCACACATCTTATTATAGGCAGACAGTCACTGAGTCCAGTCCATCACACAGTGTCCTTTGATACAAAATGAATGGCAATATTTTTCCTGGTGTGCAGATGGCAGCTGAGATGAGTATTTTGCTAAGCAGATGCATTTTTTTCATGCTTGCTATGCCGTTCAATAATACCGCCATATCCTGTTATATGTCCAAGAAGGAGGTCATTTCTTAGACTGCTCATTCCATTGCAACTAATGACCATGTCATAACTACTCTAAATCCTCCTTAACTCATTCACTTCAATAGAGCTCCAGAGGTCTGTTTTCTTAACTCCCAATTAATGTATCCTGAGCTTTTTGATAAAATCAAGTTATCATCTCACATTCAAACAATTGTCCTTTTCTTCAGAGCCATAATAGTTAGTAAAGAAACAGAAATTGCAAACTGGTCAACATAAACTGCTCTTTACAGTGGTAGTGTTCATTAAATTCCAGGACTTATACTGGATTTTGTAAGTCATAATAAATGCAGTAAATATTAATTTTGTAATATTTTGTAAATAACTTTAACATTTCAGTAACCACCAAAGTTGTACACATACTGCCATCAGCATTTTGTTCATACATTTTTAAGTTTTCATATGAGTCTAAGCAGTAAGGTCTGGGTTATGTGGTTATTGATATATTCAGAAAAATATGAAAATGATGGAAATATAAGTAGTATAGGAGCAACAATTAATATCCCTAAAGCAACACTAAAGAAGTCAAATATCAGTACACCTGCATTACACACCATGTACGCTTTAAGATTAAATTTTCAATAGCTTGCATCTAGCATGGCTTTGAAATTATTAATGCAAATATGAACAGTCTGTATTTGATGTCTAGAGGCATCAGTAGGCTACAACTACATTCGCACCTAGAGGTGACACTAGGCTGTAATGATTTAACTTAGTTAAGCTGTCCCTACATTTGACCCCAGGCAGATATGAAAATGTCATGAATGCCTTGCAGAATTAAGTGAGGTAATATTTTTGTTCTACTCTCTCTGGAGTTACCAATTACAAGGATGTTTTTGGGGTTGCCCAGTCATAATGCCAGCCTTATGAGCTTCTAAATTTGGCTTAGTTCAATTTTAACCTCAAGTATTTGTTTTTTATGGATGGTTGGCAAGGCCATGCTGTGTTGAATGTGTATTTATTTGATTTACTGTGGTTAGTAGCATGTCTTTATAATGGTCAGACAATATTAGATACTGGTACAAAGCAGGAATTTTAAAAGTAATCTGGAAAAAATGTTAAAGCCATGGATATTGGAGTGTACAAAATATGAATAAGAGGACTATAGAAGTTTAGCTTTGTGATTGGTGCTTCGAAATGTGATCTTGTAGAAAACAACACTAGTAAGAATAAATGGGAGTTCTACAGAAGTCATGTTAATATAAGGACTGAAAACTTCAAGGGACACTGAACTTCAAACATCTATAAGGACAGGATGGATGAGACAGGAAAGTCAGCCCAGAACAGCCCAAGTGAAATTCCCAGTCTACTTCAGAAGACTGAATCCCAAAAGACTGAAAATTCAAAATACTGAATGATGGAATTTGCCCCTTCTCCTCTGTTGTGCTATCTTGGAGTTGGTATATATAAATTAGCAGGGGGGGTGCAGCCCCCCACATGAGGGGTGCAGGGGGGCTTGCCACCTGCATTAAAAATGTGTTCAATATTTTGAATTTTCAGTCTTTTGGTTTGTCAGTCCTGTGAAGTAAACCAATTAAATTATAGTATGAGATCTAAGCAATGTATAACCAATATGCCAGACAGAAATGAAAGCTTGTAATAAGAATAACAGGTAAATGCCACTGATAAAACAAAATCAGTAAACAAGGCAGCAAAGAGGAAATAGTCAAAATGTCACCACTGCCACCTTCAGTTTGATAAGGAAACATCCTTAGCTGCAGTAGATAATGGTCAAGACTTCCTCTGCTTCAACAGAAGAACAACTGTTTTTTACATTATAGTATAAACATGCAGGAATAATACTATGTTGTATTGTCCAGTGGTAGCTATTCCACTGTCCATATTTCTCTCCAGAAATGTGCCTTTTAGCTTGTACACTGAGCACAGGATTTTACAGCACAGGGCAGAGCCCGTTAATCATATATAATCTTCATTTCACATCATGTGGTGTTTTTGTGCTCATTTCCCACATTGTACCATTTATTAGTGATGATTAAGTATGTTACTCATCTTATAGTTGTTTATTCTGTCATTGTAATATATATTGTTCTTGACAACTGGCTTCACTACATTAGTTTGCATACATACCTCAAGCCTGGCATTCACTTACACTAAACTGTAAATGACAAATGGCCACTGATCATATTGTGAATCACAGTACTAACCTAATGACTACTAATATTATGTCTTTAAAAGTGATTGTCCGTCAGCATTGATATAGAGCTCAGAGACTGGTCTTACAGATTCAGCAGCATTAGCCTTTCTAAGGAAATGCATTCAGATTTTCTCACGCATTATTTTTTTTCTCAGTATCCACCATTAATGTACTATAAACTGAAAATGTAATCTGCCTTAAAGTCAACATAGCCAGATCAAAGTGTTTTAAGACTTAAGAAGTGCATACAGACAGTACTATATGTAATTAAGTGCATAGCTCTTAGTTTACTTGAGGCTTTCAAATCTTACATACTATACTTAGCTTGCCATCTGTAAGGGCAAACGGCAAGATGCATATTCCCCACTCTTCAGTTTTTAAAAACCTTCAGACAATGTATATTGTGCTGCATTCCTTTTAGTGTATGCTTACTGTGTTTTTGAATGATTCTTCAGGGTTGCTGGTCCAATGACAGATAAGATATCATTCTTTCTGCACCATTTCCAAAAAATGCATCGCACAAATATTAATAACTCCCATAAATCTACTGCAGCATGACAGAAATCTGTTCATTTTGATACCTCGAAAATATGCTGTAAAGTCTGCCTTTCACCACTGTCATACCTTCACCATGCTTTTTTACTCTCTTCTCCTCATGCCTTTGTATTTGAAGTGTTTTGCAACTAAATATCATGCTGATAACTCCCAATAATTAGGCACTATTTTGCAATTAAGATAGATTATCTTGTTTCTTTACATTAAGCACCATCTCACTTATTCATTGTAATCTAGTAAGATTTTATTCAACATACAGGAAATTTAAATTTTGTAGTACAACAACCATTTGCCCCAGAGAGGCAACTTTAGACATTTTTAGTCAAGCAAAATATTATCACGCCTGAATTTTTAACTAGTAAAGAATGGACTAGTTTTTTTTTTTTTTTTTTGTCTTCTGGGGTGTATATTATCAAATAACTGCTACTATACAGTATTAAACACTTATTTTATCATTATTTAATTAAGTTGAATGCTGATAGAAGTAATTAATTGATCAGTGCAACTTACTGTGCAACAAACTTTGATTACTGTGGACTGTCATTCTTATGTTACTCATCGCTTTGTGCACAACAGAAATCTGTTACACCATTATTGTTTTCTGACTTGTCCTTCAAGTCAGAGTGATGCTACTTTACTCAGTCCTTGAAGTCTTACCTATGTTTACGCACTAGTGTATGCTTAGAAGCACTGATACAAAAAAATGTATCACATCAAATTGCTATATTTGTACTTTTATCTCACCATCTCAAGATAAACAAATAAAATCTGTCACCCTTGTGAACAGCTTATTCTTGTACTGTTAATTTATGCCACTTAAATTTCCCACAAGTCTTTTCTCCTTATTCTTCCATTTTATTCCGTCATTCTCAAGATATTTTTTTTTTACATCGATCTGTCTTTAGGCTATAATTTTATTTAGCCTTGAGATGCTTTCTTTGAGATGTTATGAAGGGGATAATATTCATCCATTCGTCCTGAAGTAAAGCAAGTAGCAATGCAAAATTGCTTACATAAACTGACAGTTTCGTGACTAAAACCAGACAGGAAGTTTTATAAAGTCAGAGAATTTATTTAACAGGCAACATGAACATAACAATGAAAACCAAGTAACAGTTAACCCATTACATACAGTACAATGCAGAGGTAAGAAGTATAAAACAGCAATAAAAGAAAAGTGAGGGTTATACATAAGGAAGACAAAAGGAATTTGATTTCTAAAAGGAAGTGCCAACAAAGCTGAGTATGTTTTTATTACACTGAGGATTATTAGACGAGTGATAAGTAAATCAGTGAATGCTGCATAGAGATTCAGCAGCCATTAACAAACATATGCTTATGCCCAAGCATTAATTCAGTAAAGCAGGCTGCATCTGCGAAAGCAACTACATTTAAAAGCTAAAGGTATGTTCAGGACAACAATCAATCATAACTGGGCCTCTTTCAAAGTGTATTTCCTTTCTACATTCTCTGAAAATCAGACCCAGTATTTCTGAAGAGATTTTTTTTATTCCTTTTGTTGTTTTTTTAATCTATGATCATAAATAACAGTTGAATATTTGCATATACCTTTAATAAATTGTGCAGCCACTAGAGGTGACATCACTTCAAGTATAAAATGTGTTACAGATGCAGACAGATTGTTAATAAATTTGAGGCAACAGAAAGTATAGTTCTGCAAATCCATTTCTTTTTTCTACTTTTTTTCAGAAATAAACCCAGAAGATGAGAAATACATAAACTCTAAATGAATTTGCCCAGATACTATGCATTTTAAATCTTTTTAGAGACATTAGTATCTTTTTAAATTTGATAGACTCCAATAATTTTTATCCTTTATTTCTTTGTTTCAGGACTACAGTTTCACCTACCATAAACATCAGAAAAAAGACATACCAGGTTTGCTGTTTTATGATACATTGTGCATACTCATAGGAGGACACCTTTCCTGGTTACAAAAATATCACTGTAATTCCTCTCAAACTGCAGAGAATTACCAACATTAATGTATCTCACGCTCCAGTAGTACAGGTCTAGTCCGGTAACCATGGAACTCCATATAAATTTTAAAGAACCAAAACTATAATAAGCCCTTTCTTGGTATATATACTTCAGCCATGACTGAAAACTGAACCCACATTCCTCCCTTTTGTGGTGCCTATTGAAATTTTTCTCCCTGGCTTTTCATGACAGCAAAGTAAACCTAACTTATTCAGTATTACTCTCTGTGATCTTAGAATGGGCCTAAAGCTTCATCCTCTACAGCTTTCAGTGGCAGCAAAAACTGAGCTTAACCTTTTGTCTCCTACTGCAGACATCCTTAAGGGACAGCCAAGGCTTGATCCTCTACAGCTTTTGGTGGGAGCAAAGGCTCACATTATACTATTTTCTGCCACAATGGATAGCCTCAGGTGACAGATAAGGACACATCCTTTGCAGCTTTTGATGGTAGTCAAAGCTAAGCTTAACTTTGTCTTCAATAGTATAAACAGCCTTACGTTGCCATTGGTGGCAATCAAGGGCCATCCTCTACAGCTTTGGGTGGTGGGAAAAGCTGAGCTTCACCTTTTCTTTATTAGTCTAGAAAGCCATTGGTGGAGGCTAAAGGTTTCATCCTCTATAGCTATAATAGCACAGCTTAATCTGTTTTTTATTACTCTAGACTGACTTAGGTTTCACAACGGCTACAAACTAGCCAGTATTCATTGAAAAATCACCACAGATCAACCATCCTTCCCAAGTTTAATCTCTAAAACTAACCATAACTTCTATACCAGCTCTGTCAATGTACAGAGATAACCCCAATGATCCAACTTTGATTACAGGTTTGGGTACCTGCTGGAGTTGGTATGGGTGAGGTAAGAAATAATGACACTTCATTTGGGGGATAGATGGGGAGCATTCATACAGGCATGCTTTTCATGACTGAATCCCTGGTGATAATGGGGATCATGTGCAGGGGTACTAGCTGCAAGGGAGGGCAAGGCCATTGAGGTGTGAACAAATATAGCAGCAGCCTCTAGTACAGATGTGCAAGAAAATGGTTAAGGCTTACTTCAAACACCCAGTCCTCTGCCATGAAAATGATAGCTCCCACTTCACTGGGCTCTTGTACCAGGGGAGAAATGGTGCATAGGGCTGTTACTCCAGGGAATGAATGTGTTCATTGGGCAACCAAGTGGGATGGGGTCAGTGGCTCATTCCCTCTATAATACTTACCAGTCAAGTCTCTAGTAAGCAGTGACCATTTTCACATTTTTTTTCACTATCCTTCTTCACCAGCCTTGCATTAACAAATTTTCCACAACTCTCCTGCTTGTATAATTCTCTAGCTTCAGTAAATACTTCTCTAGCTTCAAGCTCCTCCTACAAAACAGAAAGAGAACACGTTTACTTATAAACTTTCTTTCTACTAGAATATAAATACCACTCTCAAAAACTATTGCGTAGTCAAATGTGGTAAAATAAAATTAACTTACCTTAAATAATGGGTGAATCCTACATCGATAGCTTCATGGAGAACAAACATTCTCCAACAGGGTATTAATGTACAGATATCGCCTAGTTAAAAAAAAAAAAAATCCCCGGGATTCAAGAAGCTCGGGGCAAGGATGGTTTTAGCCTTGCGCTGAGCATCCTCAATACAGAAGGCACAGTAGCGCCATATGAATATATAGGAGGGCGTGCCGCCGCAAGCACGACATGCACAGGAAATATGTGCGAGTACAGGGGGTATGTACAAGTGCTCTACGGAGGTGTAAACATGCCCCGACAGCTGCACAACATAGTATGCTTACTATTACAGGCCGCCTCTAATACTAAGCTAGTAATTCAGTGTCCGTGGATACCGAAATGTATGCTAAGCATACAAAAGTGTCCACGAACAGTGAAATAAAAATGAAGTAGTAAACATACAAGCACATAGTGCAGTATTGAGCCCCGTCCCTAGAACTTTCACAATTAGAATCCCCATGTCCTTATTTTACATTTGTATTGTTGCAATATCGAAAGTGTTAGCAAAGTGCAGCGTGTTTGCACGTCGCTGCTCTCCGCTGATCATAGCTTACACATCAACATCATTCAAATAGAGAAAAACAAGCAGAATCAATGTAAACATCAATAGTGTAGTGGTAAGAACATCTGCCTAACGAACTGCATTCATGGTTCGAGTCCAACTATAGCACATATCATTTTCCTTGTGGAATGAATGTTGTTTTGCTGTAAGACCAACATAATAACATGTAAGCATGAACTTGAGTATCGCATTAGATGTTTAACCAAATCCATTCAAAAAAGTGGTACTGTCATAATGAATAAGGCACTAGTAAGCAGGTGTAAGCACAAATAAGCAGCAGTAAACGTATATAAGTACCATTAAGTAAGTGTGAGTGCGCTTGCGAGGGTGTAAGCAGTGCCCAGCATAGAAATGTATATAAGTATCTACACATAAATAATATATATATATTATATATATATATATATATATATATATATATATATATATATATATATATACGGGTCCTCTTCAAATTACCAAAACGTCAGTTCGCCGACACGTGGAAGAGGAACGCAAAAGGACCGACAACGCAGTTGACCGGCATGCTGAAATCCCGACAGCTGGAAGACCAACAAGGGGAACGTGTAAGCGCGACTTGGTAAGTATGCGATAGTGAGGGATTTTGGATTAGGGAGCGGACAGGTAAGTGTGCAATAGTGAGGGATTTAGGGTTAGGGTGTGTGAAAGGTGAGTGTGCGGTAGTGTTGGAGTTAGGGTTTGGGTAATGTAAGTGTGTGTTAGTGACGGGTTTATGTTTTAGGGTGGGTTAAGTAAGTTAGGAATAGGGTGCAGGTAGGGTACGTGTCTGGTACTGTCAGACCTTAGGGTTAGGGGTGGGTTAAGTGAGTTAGGGTTAGGGTGCAGGTAGGGTAAGTGTGCGGTAGTGTCGGACCTTAGGGTTAGGGGTGGGTTAAGTGAGTTAGGGTTAGGGTGCAGGTAGGGTAAGTGTGCGGTAGTGTCGGACCTTAGGGTTAGGGGTGGGTTAAGTGAGTTAGGGTTAGGGTGCAGGTAGGGAAGTGTGCGGTAGTGTTGGACCTTAGGGTTAGGGTTTGGGTTAGGGCTAGTGGATATGTAATGTAGTGTAATGTGTTGTTTACGTTTAGTGTGTCGGTGTAATGGTGTTCGGTGTTTTGCGTTGTCGGTATTGTGTGTTGTCGGTTATTTGGTGTCAGTGGTTTGTGTGTCGGCGAACTGGCGTGTCGGTGTTCTAAAGTAGACCCATATATACACATATGCACTCAAGTCACTCCACAAGTACAAATATGACTCTGTCATTGTCCATGCTGGAGTGAATGACTTGAGACATAGCTCCCTGGACTACATGAAAAGAGATATGGAAGAGCTCTTGGATCATGTGACCCAGGCAGGTATGACCCTAGCCCTGAGTAGCATCCTGCCTTCACCAAGAATGATACCACAGTATAAGGACAAAATGATTGACTTCAACAATTGGCTAAGCTTCTGGTGTCATTCAAAGGGGATCCAGTATTTGTCTGCCTGAGAAGACATGATCGACAAACCACGATGCTTTGCCAGACCTGTCACCCCTGGGATTCAGGTTACTGGCTAAAGCTCTTGCCACCCCTATAGTGCCTTTTTTAGGTAAGGTTCAAAGGATAAAACCACCACTGTAACAAATAGAAGCAGGCAAAATCTGAAGGTAATGCTATTCAATGCTAGAAGTCTAAACCTCAAAATGCACTCTCTCGAGGCACTCCTAAAAATGGAGAACATCGATATCTGTGCAGTAACTGAGACCTGGTTAAAGGCTCCAGAGAGCACCCCTGTAATACCAGGCTACAATTCTTACCACACTTTTCGGCCACAAAACCAGGACCGAAACACTAAAGGTGGAGGAGTGTCCATATTCACCAATGATATTCACATCTCCAGGCTAGTTGCCCAACACAATGCATCTGAAATTCTCCAGGTGCAACTAACACTAGGTAAGACTGCAATCCAAATTGTAGCTTGCTACAGATCCCCATCCATACCCCAAGATTCTCACTACACCTTTCTAAACATACTGGAAAATATTAAGATACAACCAAACACCCTAATACTGGGTGATTTCAACTACCCTGACATTAACTGGGAAAACTACTCAGGTACCAACTCCTTTTCCCAACAGTTCTTGGAATTCATAAATTCCAATGCCCTGGATCAACTAAACCATTGTCCCACCAGGGGCTCCAATATCCTAGACCTGGTCATTACCAACATGGGAGATAGATGCTCCACACCAGTGGTCACCCCCTCATTGGTCAGGTCTGACCATAAGCAAATCACCCTTGACATCCACATCCCACCCCCACCCCCCAGTAAGGAAACCTCCTTAAAAAACTTCTCCAAAGCCAACTTCAAGCTACTGAAGTCAGAAGTGACAAACTTCACAACACCCATGCAGATGGGATCTGGAAGTTCAACTGCAGAATCCTACACTAAGGCACTGTACGAGCACATCCACTCGTGCATGAATCGTGCCATCCCAAATAGAACCAAGATGCTCTTCTCCAAAAAAAGGAAGCCAATCTGGTGGTCCCCTGCTATAAACAAACTATACAGCAGAAGGAAGAAACTGTTGCAAAAAAGTGGAAAATCCCAGGATGCAAAAAATTCCCTCACCAGCCTCAGTAAGAAGCTGAGATCCCTCATAAAATCTTCAAAAGCTAGTTACAAAAATAAAATTGCCAAAGATTCCAAAGACAACCACAAGGCATTCTATAGTTATGTCAAAAATCTAAATGGCAATGCTCAGATCTGCTCTGAGTTACAACAGAATGGCATTAAATATACTGATCCCAAGGATATTGCCAATATCCTGGCAGATCGATTTAGTGCCAACTTCACCCCACTCTCACCCCCTAAAGGGCCCATCTCAATACCAAAAGATTGCCAAATTCCGATAATCATGGCCACACAGGTAGAAACCGCACTCTCCAAAGCTAAGAATACAGCATCCATTAGACCAGATGACATCCCAGGCTGTGTACTACATGAACTACAAAATGAAATGGCACCTCACCTAAGTGTCATGTTTAATCATAGCCTCACCTCAGGCTTCGTGCCCACTGAGTGGCGCACAGCTACAGTTATCCCGCTCCACAAGGGAGGATCCACCTTGGATCCCGGGAACTACCATCCCATCAGTCTGACAAGCCTGATTTGCAAGGGCATGGAACGCATTATCATGGAACTTATAAACAAAGACATTGGCAACCTTCAAACACTAGACCCCACCTAGTTTGGGTTTGTGAAGGGCCGATCTTGTCTCCTGAATCTGATTGACTTCTTTGAATCAGTCTCCAGAGCTGTAGACAAGGGTAAGGCAGTCCACACAGCCTATCTAGACCTCGCCAAGGCCTTTGACACCATCCCCCATTCTGGAATCATAGATAAACTTACTAAGCTGGGCATAATTCCCTACGTCACTCAATGGGTTGCTAACTGGCTTACTGACAGAACCCAGACAGTAAAAGTAGCCGACTCCATATCCAGCTCCAGACAAGTGACAAGTGGAATACCTCAGGGTTCAGTCCTGGGGCCACTCTTGTTTGGCATCTACTTCTCTGAAGTACAGACCAACACTAAGGGACTCTGGCTAACAAAGTTTGCAGATGACTGCAAACTGGGAGCCATTATTGAATCCCCAAATGACGTGGATATTCTACAAAAGGGCCTTACAGAAACAGATGCCTGGTGCCAGAGCCATGGGCTCAAGCTTAATGCCAAGAAATGTATAGTTATCCCCTTTGGAAAAAAACATGTACCCATGAATTACCACATAGGTGGCAGGACACTAAACATCAAAAGTGTGATGAGAGACTTAGGGACACAGGTGGACAGTGGTCTCACTTTCGATAACCACATTGCCACAACAGTCAGGAAATCCTTCTATGTGGCACACCTCATCACTAAAGGCTTTTCATCCAGAAAAAAGGAGGTCATTGTCCCACTGTACTCATCCCTCATTAGACCCATTATAGAGTATAATGCCCAGTTTGATATGTACCTCACAAGACATCTGCAACAGCTTGAAAGGCCACAGAAATACCTCACTAAAAGAATCACAGCCCTAAAGCAGATGCCATATACTGACCGTCTAAAAAACTCCAGCTATACTCTGTGGCATATTACTCAGAGGCGATCTCTGCTTAACATACAAGGCCATGTCAAACCCTGAGCTGTTGGACATGCACCACTTAAAGAAATCCCAATCTCTCAGAGCCACACGCTCCAGGGATCTAAACCTTGTCATCACAATGAACAAACCTTCTGGAGGGATAGGTTCCTGACCCAGAGACTCCCCATACTCTGGAATAGACTGCCCATACATATCAAGCAGAGCGCCTCTTTGGCCCTCTTCAAAAGGAACCTTGATGATTGTATGGGAGATAGGAAATTCACCCCGGGGATCATGTCAGTCGCCCTGCTAGACAGGGGCCTGGAGAAGTAAATATTGTGGGAAGAAATATCCAGGGAATTGTTATGGCTAGGCTTGCATAGGCCCTAGGGCCGATAGCCTAGTACCAACCTATATATATATATATACGGAAACCAACAACAATAATAATAACAATATGAATAATGGCAATGCAGGACACCAAGGTCCAAGTAGCAATAACAACCAGCGGGGCCCTAATCGATCGTTGGATTTTCAGAAGGTCCAGGGAGGCAGGAACAACAATCGCAGAGGGAACAGGAACCAGGGACAGGCATGGAATCGGTGAAACCAGCGGAGGAGATGACATGTCCTCTCCAACACATGCCTAAAATCCTTACAAGTTCCAAAGGGAATTTTAACATCTATAATTTTACCACTTTGGAAGTCTCAGAGGAGATGACTGAATTTTTTTCAAAAGGTTTATCCTTTGTTCCGGATAAAAATATGGACTTAGTAAAAGCAATCCTGGACTTGAAATTGTTTGTACGGAAACTTAACTTGCCAGTTTGCATCTCTAACTAATTCTTTAAGAGTGTCTAGCCTCTTTAACCCTCCACTCCATAGTGTTCTCAACACATTTGAAAAGATTTGTGAGACGGATTTTTGGGCCATCAACAACTATTACCAAAAAAGGAAGGATAGAATACTTAATATTACTGAACGTGAAAGTGACTTTATTAAGTTATTGCACCATTGTAAAATTAGGGTTATGAAACCCAACAAAGGGGGAGGTATGGTGTTTATGAACCAACAAGAGTATGTAGCCCATATGGTAAAATATTTGCAAACAGAAGCCTAAATTTCAGTCAGTATTAACGAAATTAATATAGCATATAAGAAAATAAACATACTGCTCAATGATTTATTTTTGGAAGGAATTATACATATCAACATGCACCAGTTTTTGACAATTAATGCCCCTAAAATTCCTGCCCTTTTTTGTACTCCGAAAATCCATAAAAGTTACCAGCATCCCCCCTTCAGGCCAATAGTAGATGGTAGAGGGTCTATTACATATGGTTGCGCCAAATATGTGGATAGCGTCTTAAGACCATTAATCCAGCAGGAGTCTCAAATATGTAAGGACTCATGGAGTTTTTTTGGAAAATGTTAGTAAATTAGAATACCTTAGAGACTCCATTTTCCTTACAATAGACGTTAAGGACCTCTACACAGTCATCCCACTGGCTCTTGGCATAGAATGGATCAGAGAATTTCTGATTCTTAAACAAATTGAAGAGAACACTATTTATCCAGTGGAGACATTACTTGAAATTGTATTAAAAAACAATTATATGATTTTTGATGGACACTTTTTTCTGCAAAAGACAGGGATAGCTATGGGCTCTCCATGTGGGGGCAGCTTCGCTAATTGCATCATGGCATACTGGGAGAGATCCTTGCTCTTCCTTAATGAGTTATTTATGGAAAATGTAGCCTGGTATACGCATTACCAGGATGATATGTTTATTATATGGAAAGGTCCTACAGCACTTATCTCTACTTTTATGGATAGTATACAATCCATGACTGATTTCTTCGAATTTACTTATAAATTCGATGAAATGGAAATTAATTACTTAGATGTTCATCTTGTTAAGGACACAACCAATAGAAGATATAAGAGTGTAATACATAGAAAACCATCCTATTCAAATTCCTTCTTACATTTTACAAGCAGTCACCCATTTCACCAAAAAAAAGCCGTAGTGAAGGGACAATTAGTGAGAGCGGCTAGGATGGTCACCGATGACACAGATTTCTATTTGGAGTGTTCACTTCTTAAGAGCATGTTTCTAATTCGTGGGTATCCTAAACCCTTGCTAGAGTCTATCTGCTTGGAAGTCAGCAATAAAAGGCAAACAGGGTATTTTAGGCCCTTGCTAACCAATATGTTATCTTTTATGCCAGACGTCTTGAGTACAGTTAATAATAAGTCTCCTCCTAAACTTGGATCAGACTACCGTATCAGTTTTCTGTGTACTTACTCTTTGGACCATCACAACATGAAAGAAATTTTGTACAAAAATTGGTCCATTATAACAGAAAACCAAGGTTTAGTCAAAATGTTAGGCATACAACCCAAAATCACCTTTAGAAGAGGGGCGAATTTAAAGGCCATATTAGAAAGGAAAAATACTATTAACATCCAAGCTAATGTGGGCATGCACAAATGTGGTGCATGCCACCAATGTAAGTTTATTAGGGATGACAATAAAATTAAACTGAAAAACAAGACATTTGTCATAAAAGGGAGATATAATTGTCAAACTAAAGGTATTATATATGCAGCCACGTGTTCTCAATGTACCATATTTTATATTGGAAAGACGGAGAGAAAACTGAGACAGCGCATCTATGAGCATGTGTATGCCATTGGCAAGAAAGATTTGAATAACGCGTTGGCTAGACATATTGCTGATTTTCCTGACCATGGTTTTAAATTCTCAATCCTACAACATAGACACCTGGACCCTAGAGGTGGCAGATTAGAACTGAAGCCCACCTACACCCAGGTCTTAATAAATATATATCTATTAAAAGCATTTTGAAACGGTTAGCTTGAAAAGATGATGTTAGGTGAACATTATGACCTCTTTGTTATATCACCTATGGGTAGTTAAGTCTATGATTTGTATATGGTACTCACTTGTAA
>NC_056726.1:1944780127-1944788038 GCF_019279795.1 Protopterus annectens
CCAGGACCCCCCCTTTAAACTTCACCATCTCCTCTAACAATGCCACTATCATCTCTCCCGACTCTACCACTAAACTGTTAGGTATTACAATTGATAATAATCTCTCTTTCAACCAACATATTAACAACACCATAAAACTTGTCAATAGGAAAATAGGATCTTTATATCGTATTAGACCATTTCTAACTCCCTCCTCTAGAACTAGGATTGCTCACTCCCATCTTCTTTCCTCTCTTCTCTATGCTTGTCCCATTTTCACCAACCTCAAGAAAAACAACCTTACCAAATTGACTACCTGCTATAATAACATTGCTCGCTTCGCTACAGGGAACCCCTACAGAACACATCACTGTCTCAACCTGAAACTACTAGGCTGGCCAGAATTTCAAAACTATCTTGCAACCCAACAACTCACTATTGCCCATAAAATTCTGTACCAACCAATGAACACCCCTATACTCTCAACTCATAATCCCCTATAATAATCTTAACTCTCTCCGCTCCTCCAGTAAACTATTGGCTAATTCTATAAAATCAAATAACACTGCTGGTGACTCCCTTTTCACCAATTCAGTAGGTAGAAAATGGAATCTACTTCCTAGCAACATAACAAAGATTACATCATTACCTCTTTTCAAACTAAACATTAAACTTCACTTCCAAAATCACTGGCTGTGCACCTGTAGTAAACCTGATTAACCCTTCCACTACTTATACTCTACTTCATTACTATCTCCTACTTCTTACTTACTCTATCATCCACCTGGCTTTCCTCTTCTTCTGCCACTTGTTTTCCTATTACTTCTTTGCTTACGGACTGTCTTACTGGCTCTCTTGCTTGCTAACTATCTTACTTGCTCTCCTTCCTACAACTTACCTCTTCTAATTTCTCATATTCTTAGCTCTCTTTTCTCATACTTCCTACCTTATCATTATCTTACAAAGTATATTTTAACTTTATAAGATGTCTTTGAGTTTAACTGTGTGTGGTAGTATTTATTTCATTTAGTTATCTTTATCAGACTTAGTATTTTATATTTATATAAGTATTTTTTTTTGTGACTGTAACTATGTGAGCCAGTAATTAACTCACTTAGTAATAATGAGTAACTGTAGAGTTGTTAGTTTCTGTCTCTTAAAACTTTCTTTAAAACACGAGTATGTTTGCCTTATTGTATTCTCTGTGGAGCTTTTCTCCCCGAGCCTCTACTGAAAATGGAAATATCTCCAGTTAGACTAGCCCGGTCAACAAATGTAAAATAAATAAATAAAAATAAATAAAATAAAAACAGTTTGAGAGGTTTAATAGGGACAGAAAGCATATATTCCACTTACAACCTTAGAAAGATGATAGAATAATAGGTATGCAGTAATATGACAGCTGAAGGATGTGGGTTCTAAAACTCAAGTACTTGTCTGTATTTAATGGTGTCAGTTCCCATGTATTAGCCAGATAGGTGCAGATTACAAGAGAAACACACCAATAGTATGAATCAAACTCTGGACAGGCCTTGGATTCCATACAGTCGAACGGCATGCTTACGCCTAATGGGCAGCCATTCCCAATACTGTAGGCATGTAATCCGATGTAATAGGTATCACAAGGTAATATCGTAGTCCTCACTCCCACCCAGGGGTGTGAGTGTCAGATGCAAACACCAAATGCAGTGTATTGACAAGTGTGGGACCAAGCGGGTGTAAGCCTGTTTTGCCACCGGTATGCGAGTATCACACTGGTGAAGCAATGTAGAGGCTAACTGAGTGTAAGAAACTGTAACCGGAGGTTAGCATTGCTTATCTCCATGCAAACCCACACACACCCGCTCACAACTGCTTTAAAGTGCCTTAATCACTCTGTACCCAACAGCTCGTGTTCTGGCCAACAACAAAAGAACCAGTCTTTGCAAGGCTAGAATGCAGGACCCTGTACATCACAGTCATAGTAGTAAACCACTACACCATGATAGCAATACATATAAAGGAGGTATCAGCAAACTAATCCTCACAACAGGGAAACAAATCAAATATGTGAAGTGAATCTATGTACAGTGTAATGTTCTATAACCTGCCACAGACCATAAATATGTGAATTGGTGTACTGCAATAAACATAGAGTTGAGGTGTCACTGTAATAAGGTTCAGATATCCCCAGGACCCCATACAGTGTATGTACACATGAATGAAGGATACCAGACACATATATAGTCTGTAATGAGTAAGACATCATTGACAAAAGTCAAATATAATGCTAGATAACCAATAAGCAATGCTAACTGCCGCAAAGCCCAACTAAGTAATTGTAAGCAATGTGTAGGGAAACCAATACACTATGCCCAGAGGTACACCTCCTTAAGAAGTGCCAACCTGAAGTAAGCATGTGTGTCCATAGCTTAGCCTTTTTGAAACCGGCCAATTACAGAAAAGTGCAGGAATCCGGCCCTACTTAAACCGAAGAGGTGGGAATATGCCTCATAACTGGTTGTAGCATCCTCCTGCAGGCAGAATGGCTGGAGTGGGAGAAGGCACTCGCTTTAGAGCACAGCGTTGGGGCATCCAGGAGTCCAAATTCATGGTATGGCTCCTGGTAAAGCACCATGACAGGAGACTACTGCAGGGCGAGTACCAGGGCTCACAGTACAAAATGGAGGCCTGGGGCAGTCTAGCCCGTGACCTCACTAGTGCCACAGGTATGCCCCAGACTGGTGAGCAGGTCAGGCACCACAATGCAGACCTGAAGCGGTGGAGGGGGGATTTCCTGAAACAGTGGATCCAGGAAGCAAGGCAGATGCAGAATGCACCAGAACTGAGTAAGTACTCCTTCCACAATGCAGTTAATAATTGCCTAGTTTGTGTATACTACGGATAGGTATGGCTAAATATCAGTGTACTTCTCTGACAGCTGTAGATGAGCGTGCTGTGATCCAGCAAGCCTATGATACTAGGCTGCAAAGGATACATTGTGAGGCAGGTTAGTAAATAGTCTACATATACTGTCATAAGAAATAAATGTATGAGCCTCAGAAAGTGCCGTACCAGTATACAGAATAGTGTAATATGCTGCGAATAAAGGTGTAACCCCTGCATTGCTTCTGTTTACTCTGCAGTCATATGTTGTTGTAGTTATTAAATAGTAATGTTGTAGTAAGCAGTGTTACCCACACTCTGGTATGTAGATAACATGTGTATGAAGTGCTGTATAACAATGTCGGAAGTGCAAACAGGTCAGTCATATTAGACAAAATATATTGCAAAGCCTCACAATAATTCCCTGATAGCATAGTGTACAGTGACTTTAACTGTAATGCTTTTGTCACACACAGCAGGGCTTTGGATCCCAGATGCGGTAGTAAGTTGTATGCATAATCATTCCACACAACTGCACACAGTCTGTTAGAATGTTCAGAGAGAAAGATGCATGCATATTTACACTTAACAACTGCACAAATTGTGCTAGAATGCTTAAATAGAGTGGTATGCATATTCATACCCCTCAACTGTAACAATCTGCCCAGTATGTGCTGATAAATGGCCCACATCACCTGTCTTTTGCCCTGTACCCCTGCCAAATTAGTGTGAAGATTCAAGAAATGTAGGAAGCTGTTAATGACCTATAACTGATAGCCAGACTTGTACATAGTCAGAGAATGCATGTGCAAACATACCTGTCATTCCAGCATCTCACCCAAAGTGTATGAGAGCAGTCTCAAAACATGTTGCATTAACACCTGCATCTTGTCAAGCCTGTACATAAGACACAGTTCCCATACATACTAATCTACAAACATACCATTCTACTATATAACGCCATTGAGTAGTGTATAAATACATGTAAGGGACAGACCACTGCAGTGACTATGAATGTTGTGAAAACCACAAGGATTTATTAGTTGTTAATTGAACTGTCTCTCTCTCACCCCTACCATATGTGCAAAAATAACCGATTTACACAACTCATTTGGTATGTTTACACTCCTAACTTTTGTTGGGACATATGTCCTCTTGGTTTATAAATATTCACATCTGTTTCTATGCATGTGCCATGTTAAAATACTCCCATGTTGGTGGCCTGTTGCATCAATGAAACCTGCATGTCATTGTAATGGCCACTGTTTACCCATATATGCATGTGCTCTGCCTGCTCTGCAACAATTTATATCTGATGCCCTGGGTAATGGGAATACCTATGCATGCTGTTATAACTAATCGTGAATGCTGTTGACTATTACTAACTCATATCTGCCTTAAATATGCTACAACATAGCTCGTATGGAAAGGCCGGTCCCAGTGGTTCCACCTGTCCCAACTCAGCTGGTCATGGCACCGGGCACCAGCACATCTGGGGCCCAGCCTGGGACCTCTTCATCTGTTGGCCCTGCACCACCTTTGGGTGGAACCATTGCAGAGGATGGGGCTCGGCTCCCCCCTGGGAGCAGACAGGAACTTGTCACTCATGGTATGGTCCGGGCCGTGTGTAGGGAGCTCAACAGGGAGATTCGAGACCGCCTATGCCAGCTTGAGGGCCGAGTGGCACAACTAGAGGGTGAGCCTGCCCCTCCTAGACAGCCCCCATCACAGCCACCTTCTGGGTTGTGAAGGTGCAGTGGTGACTGCCCAAGGGTGGGGACCTCAGTCCCACTGTATCCATTGGTGGGCTCATGGGCTTGTGACTTCCAAACACCCCTCCCCGTCCAAGGTGTTCTCCCCCACGTGTCATATACCACTCCCGTATGCATCTTGTTTGTCTTGTCTGTCATCATACCCAACCTATCCTACCTGATCATACCTACTCTCCTTCCCCAACATCCCACTCTCACCTAAACATAAAGTAAAAAGGCAATCTGTTCCCACAAAACAGCACTCCCCATACATAGCTGTCCATTTCGCACATGTGTAAACGTTTCTAATTGGCGTCACAACATACTATTGTTGTCCTCACTTCTCTCTCAGGGTTTAGGCTGTCCAAATGTCCCACCAAATTTATTGCATATGCACAGCTGTTGCTGTAGAAGAAATGGACTGCTATGGACCTACCTACACCCTTCCAGCACATCCCTAGCTATTTTCCCTACTGTCTTTCCCGCTTTGTGCCCCTTTTTCACCACTTTTCTATCAACCCTTTTTTTCTTTTCTTTTAAAGAAATTAGCACGGGGGTAAGTGGGAGTAAGCACTTTTAAGCAGCAGTGAGCAGGTTTCAACCTGTTTGCGTGGGTAAGCATTGCCTACACAGGTTAAGCAACCAAGTAGGAAACTGTATAAGGGACTGTGACCAAAAGTAACAACTGCTTACCATCAAGCAAAACCCATGCACACCCACTCACAACTGCTTAAAGTGCCTTAATCACTCCGTATCCAACATCCCTTGTTCTGCCCAGCAACAAAATAAACAGCCTCTGCAAGGCTCGAAACCAGGACCTTGCACACCACAGCCAATGTGATTTACCACTAAGCCATAGCAGATATGCAGACATTGGATGTTATCACAAACATATCATCCAGCACAGTCATTCAACAGTATAGGAAATGTATTCCATCATGTAGATGTATGTGTGTGTGTTTCTGTCCAGATATAGAGACATACATATATATAGACATATCAAGAACATCCCATGTGACAACAAAGCATTAAAAAGGAATGAAAAGAGAAACACCAGCAATGCCTGTAGTATGTAGTGGTGTTGTCCCATGTAATATCAAGACTCCTCAGACAGACATGTATCATTAATACACGCAAACATTTGTACATTGGCCAGATATATTATTTACATTAACAAAACAGTTCCTGTCCAATCATTATGTCAGAGCAGTACTCTTGCAAGGTGCTATGTGACATAATCATCATAAAAAGGTAAATGGGGTAACCATAGAGGGACAGGTAGTGTTGTGTGTACAATGGGGTTGTCTGCATCACTTATACCTGGAACCTTTAGGCGTCATGTGCATACCAGGATCGTGTGCCTGAGAGAGAGAGGGTGAGGAAAACAGTAGTATGTTGTGATGCAAATCAAACAGGTTACATGTGCCCAGTGGACATGTGTGTGAAATGGACAGCTATCTATGGTGCAAATGTTGTTCTAGGAACAGATTGGTCTTTTGTTTCCGTAAGGTGTGAGTGGGATGTCGGGGAAGGAGAGTAGGTATGATTGTGAAGGACTGGTTGGGTAGGATGACAGACAAGACATGCAAGACAGCATACAGGGTTGGTATATGACACATGTGGGAGGATACATCCTGGACGGGGAGGGGTGTTTGGCAGTCACAAGCCCATGAGCCCCCAGATGGAAACAGTGGGACGGAGGTCCCCACCCATGGGCAGCCACCACTGCACCAAAACAGCTGCAAAGATGGCTGTGCTGGGGGGTCTCTAGGAGGGGCAGGCTCCCCCTCTAAATGTGACACTCTGCCCTCGGGCTTGTGTATCTGGGCTCAAAACTGCTTACTGAGCCCCCTACGCACCATGTCCAGGACTATACGACGGCTGACAAGTTCCTGTCTGGACCTGCTCCCAGAGGGACAAGCCCCATCCTCAGTGGCGGTTCCACCAGAAGGTGGTGCAGAATCAGCAGAGGTGGAGGTCCAAGGCTGGGCCCCAGACATGGCGGTGCCCAGTGCTATGGCCAGATGAAGTGGGACAGGAGGTTCCGCCGGGAAATCCAATCCCATACAGCCTATGGTGTTGCAGTTTTTAAACAGATATGGCTTAATAATAGTTAACAGCATTCAGGGTTACTTATAACAGCATGCATAGATATGACCATCAACCCAATACAACAGATGGCATACATGTGCAGAGGGAGCACAACACATGCATATATACTGCATGACATCTGTACAAAGCATAGAAGCCATGGGACTGCAGCTATGAACAGTGGCTCATTATTGGCAGGTCATTGTGAGAACCTCGGACAATAACCATCATACCACTGTTTCATGTGACATATGTCCAATCAGGGATGCGATGGTGGTAGCTCTCATCACTATCACCATGTACTGACTGCAATCCTCACACTATGCTTCTGCAGTTCACAGATGTGTGTTCAGTGAGTAACACAAGAAAAAAGTGGTTCCACACACTGACCAGTCCACAGATGGCCCTACAGATGGGGGTTCCCTCACAAACAAAGCACTGTCTTGTCAGTTATAAAACATGCAGACTAGCTATTACCACACATAACCTGTTAAATTGGCAGTAGTCTGAATGAAACATAGCTACACTTACATGCTGTAGTCATGTCTTGCACATCACCCTCCTGTGTCTAGGCTAATTTCCACTGTGTATGTTGTTTGAGGAATATCCAAGTATCATCTGTGATGCTGGACACCAAACACCAGATTGAGGTTCCACTCACAGCGACTGTCATGGGCAAACCCCAACATGATGTTCCTAGATATTGTACTGTGTTTCCATGCGAATGGCTATGGGAACATCACTACAGCTGCTCCACATGCAATCAGCTAGAGGAGGACTGCAATAGTGCAAAGGCCATCACCTGATCGTGACCATCACTTACAAAACACAAGTTGCTGCTGAGCAGGTGTGGAACTCCACATCCACAAGAGAGTGTGTGGGAGGGACAGACAGAGGCAAAGTACATCAGAGAAGGGCTGGGAGGCTAAAACCTAAGCATCGTCTGTCACACATCTACCAGTACAGGGGTTCAAACCCCTGACTGACTAGCCATTACTATTACAAGTGCATACAGTTACTCCATGTGCCACATAGCTGACATGTCAGTGTATTGTACGAACATATATGTGTGCTGATGAGCGATATCTGCAACAGAGATATAGTAGACATACATTAGGTGCAGCACACATGGCTGTCCACATGAACAGATGTCATTGTCAACACAACCACACTCTCTAAGGGACTCAGACACATTGCCACACTTTGCCAGACTCACAAATACACT